>NC_057803.1:487124752-487133891 GCF_018294505.1 Triticum aestivum
GGAGGGGTGCCCATGGAGGGGTGGTTGAACAGGACCCCATGGTGTGGAGGGCTGGATGAACAGTAGACGGTTGAGGGGTGGTTGAACAGTAGCCGGTGGAGTAGCGTGCGGTGGAGGCTGGATGAACAGGAGCCCGTGGGGGCTGGAGGAGGTCGACGGTGGAGATGAACAGTATCCCATGGAGTCCCGTTTTGCGGTACGCCACACCCCTCCCGATGAACAAGACCCCCGTTTTGACCATAGCGCTCCAACACAAGTCCGTTTCCTCCATTTTGCGGTACGCCACACCCCTCCCGATCAACAGGACCCCCATTTTAACCATAGTAGGTCTGTTTCCTCCGTTTTGCGGTACGCCAGACCCCTCCCGATGAACAGGATCCCGTTTCGAACGTGGCCGGTCGAACACAAGGCCGTTTCCTCCATTCTGCGGTACGCCAGGCCTCGTTTCCATCGCCTATTCCGTCCAAGCCCTCCCGATGAACACGATGCATTCCGTTGCCTCCCCATGAACACGACGCATTCCGTTGCCTCCCCATGAACACGACGACGACGCTGTTTCTCCGTTCCGACCTAGCCATGTACACGAGCCCTGGCCGTACGTATGCGTGAGTAGGCGTTCGAGACCCCGCCCGTATGTACACATACATGGCCATATTTTCTTTCTTGCACCCTGGCCGTTGTACGTACGTGTACATGCTACGTGCGCGCCTCTACTATGACACGTGCGCGCCACTACTACGACACACGCGCGCCTCTACATCGACCAGTATGTACGTACACGTTCACGACCAGAATGACAACGCTACATACGCTTCGACCAGGTGGGTCCCGACTGTCAGGCACTTCCTTGCCTGCGAAGATGTAGCTGGTGGGTCCCAGCAGTCAGGGGGGCGAAATACGGTGGCATGTCCGATGAGTCCGCACTGTCAGGTGGAGGAATAATTATTTTGCACGTAATAAGGAGGCACTTCCTTGCTATGACCGTGGACCCAGCTGTCAGCCTCTCCACGTACAGTCCACGTCCGATGGAAGCCGTTCCTTGACCACGTTGACCACACCGCGCCGAGAGCACCATGGCGGTGGACAACGGCGAGGCCTAGGAAGGGGATGACGCGGTGCCGGGGAAGACGCGGCAGTGGATGCCCACGCGTAGAGGAGTATGAGGGCACTGGTTCACTGCGGTGTGAGGCTGCCGTCGCCGCAGAGTAACAGGGGGTGTGGGTGAGTAGAGGGATGGCCTGGCCAGCGGTGGGAGTAGTAGGTGCAGTGAGGCCTCCGATGCATCGCAACCGGCCACGAGAGGCAGGAACACGAGGCACGACCGTGTAACATCCCAAATTTACAATTTGGAATGTTATACACTAGATCATCATGCATATCATATTTTCATGCATTTTGGTTGATCCTAGAAATTTCACGCAACTCAAGGACCCTCGGAGAGAGTTGGAGATTTCGTTATTTTCATATTTGAGAGTTTTCTCAAATTTTGAAAAGAGGATCATTTGATTTATTTATTTCATCTTCAATAATTTTTCTGATATCAAAAAAATATGAGAGAGGGAATAATATGACTTTCCCAAAATTGAGGAAAAATGAAGATTTAATAAATAGATCAAATTTTGTTTTGCCGGAGTTTTATTTGCATTTTATTTGGATAGGGAAAAATGCGCGTTTTCAAAAATTGCATTCTAGGTCCGGAGTAAAGTTCATTTTGTTCGACTCATTTTTAGGAGTCGGGGAAAATTTACTTTAGATTTTTCGGAGTTTGTTTAGTTAGTTTTCTTTTTTGTTTTTCTGCGCGGAACCGTTAAAAAAAACCCGCAGCGCCTTGGGCCAAGGCCCAGCCAGCAGGCCGGCCGGCCAGGCCCCAGTCCCGCGCGCGCCAGGCACCAGGCGCCAGCGCCCCAGGCCGCCGCCTCTCGCTCGAGAGTCCCAGCGGGACTCTGGCCATCGTAGCCCCCCCTTTTTCCTTTGTTTCGTTTTCCTTTTCCTACTCTATTTCTTGTCCCCTACCCCAAGTAAATCCCCCCTTCTCACCTATATAAATACCAACACCCCCCCTCCAAAACATCAAATCAAACCCCAAGCCCCACACCACCCCGCGCCTCCCCAAGCCGCGCCCCACCCCGCGCCCCTCACCCGCCGCCGCCGCCCTAGCACGCCACCGTCACCACCGTTCGCCCCGCCTCGCCGGAGGTAGCCCCGCGCCTCTCTTTTTCTTCCCCTGCGGTTCTTTTAAAAGAAACCGTTCCGGTTTTCTTTTCTGGTTTTTCTCTCGGATTCTTTGTTTTGGTTTCTTTTCTGAAACCCTAGATCGGTTTTCCGTTTTCTTTTTTGGTTTCTTTTCCGAAAAACCCTAGATCGGTTTTCGTTCTTCTTTCGGACCGTTCATCTCAACGAACGTGATCACCGATTATTCCCGGTTAACGACGCCCGTTCGTTTAACCGTTCGTCTCTTTCTTTTCGACGGATTTATTCCGCGATTGTGATCTCAGATCCGATCTTTGTTCTAGTCTTTCTTCTCGCTCGTTTATCGGAATCAGGTGATTCAAGCGCCTGGAGTTTCGTTTCGAAACCGCCGTTCCGTCTAATCAACTTGAACAAGTTTTTGCCATAATAAAATTTCACCTAGTTTCAACTTGCTAGAACCGAGTTGTTTTCTTTCGCCGTTTGGTTTCTTTCGCTTCTTTCAATTTGATTCTTTTTGCCAACCGGAGTTCTTAAGTTGAATCTTCTGGTTAGATCTTCTATTCGAGTTTTGCCTGTGCATTAGATGAGTACTTATTGTGTGCTTGTTGTTTGTTTGCGATAGATCACCCGGATTGCGCCGCTTGTTACTTCGAAACCCTAGGTCTCGCGGATCATCAGCAAGGCAAGTAACACTTTGATCATACCTTTTCTACAACCCATGTTTTATTGCATTAGATCAATCCTCTCACATTGCATGATTAGGATCTAATTAAATTGTGGGATGGGAAGTAGATGAGGTAGTACCTATTACCTGTATTATTATGAAACCTTTGGGAGTTACTTCTACGTTTGCTTATTATGCCATGCTATGCTAGTAGACGTGGATTGGGTGAGTGATATCCATGATAGATGTGAGATATTTAATTAATGGTTTATCTAAGGTGGCAACCTAACACACATCTGGGTGGATTGAGGCACCTGATGTCTATCAGGACTTGCCTGTTTTTTTTGGACCACCACCCAGGCTCAAAGGGATCATAAGATCTTTCATGCTAGAAACTTCCGTGTGCAGCCACAAGCCATTATGGGCTCTGGCATAGTTGATTAAGTCGTGCGAACTCTTACAGGTAGACTAGCAGATGTAGGGGAAAGTAGGTGTACCGGTCTACCCACATGTAAGGTGCTAGCGCTTCCGAAAGACTGTGTCTCGGTCATCCGTCTTCTCAAACACCATGTAGTGCGAGAAACCAAACGGAGGCGATCGAGTCTTGTGGGGAAAAGTGCGCAAACCTCTGCGGAGTGTACAAACTAATCATGATTAGCTGTGTCCCCAGTTATGGACAACTTGAGTATCTAGTACTTGAATATCATGTGAATCTCAACATGTTACTCTGATTAATGTTGTTGGGTTTTAATTGTTCACTTAATTGGGATCGGAATGCTGTCAACCATTCTCGATGTTTAACAACCACCATGATAGTTAAATAAATTTATTCCTTTGCAGTAGGGAAAAATTGGCTTTACGCAAAACTGTAACCATAGAGCTTTCCACCAGCCATATATGCATATAGTATAGCTGTTTCATTCCATTACTCTCTATGTGTTACATTGCCAGCATATTCCATGTGCTGACCCGTTTCGGGCTGCAACTTCTCATGTTGCAGACTTCTCAGGCGATGAGTAAGGAGTTTTTAGGTCGTGGTTCTATACTCAGTGATGCCGTTGGAGTTGATGGACCCATTTATCTTCCAAGTCTTCCGCTGTTATCGACACTAGATGGCCTTAAGCCATATTTATTGTAAAAGTTCTCTCTAAGACAATGATGTAATAAGTGTGTGATTGCCACTCTGCTATAAATCCTTCGATGTACTGTGTGGTGTCAGCATTACTGATCCAGGGATGACACCTGAGCACAGAGCACTTGATCCATTCGGGTCGGGTCGCTACAGAGATGGTATCAGAGCACACGCTTACTGTAGGACACGACCACTAAGTTAAAGCCATAGATCACCATTCTCTTCTCATTTTCTAACTCCTCATCTTTTCTACCATATTAGGATGACGAACGCGAAGATTAAGTATGCTCAACTAGATGAAGGCACACCTTTTGGATTTCACTTGAAGGAAGTCACCAAGTACCTGAACATTGGGTTATCAAGCTTCACGGGAACCTTCAACGCCACTCTGCCTGAAGAGGAGCGCTGGAAGATTAAAGCTCACGTTCCGGGAAGGACATTCGCACCAATCACGAAGCCCCTAGATAGTATTTTCAATGCACCAACCTGGAGTCTGGGAAAGAGCATGGCAGCTCATATCACCATAGGACGCATTGGAGAAGTTTATCAAGAAGACCTCAAGGACACTATCTACCAGATTTGCGGACGCCGAGATGAACAATGGGAGTTAGTCAGCACCAAGAAGGATAGATCCATTGCATCTTTCATCTAGGAGTTAAACCAGCACATTCGACGCCACGAGAACCAGATGTGCAATGATATGATAGAGTTGAAGAATGCAAAGGCAAGGATCATTGAGCTAGAAGGAGAACTGAAGTCTACACGTAAGGACTACATGGACGAGATCGTAGCTCTAGCAAGGCACAATGGAGATCTTAAGCAGGAGATTGAAGAACTCAAGAGGAAGTTAGCATCCAGGAAGGAAGACGAGTACGTCGCAAGTCCGGACAACTACATCATCATCAACGACACCGATTCGGATCCAAGTGAACCCGACTTTGAAGACAAAGCTGGAGCAGATATCATGGAGTCTACCACCGGTTCAAATTTCTAGATGACCACCAGATAGTAGTAGCATTTCCCCCATGTAAACATTATAGTTCAAGCACTTCTGCGATAGTTAGACCGTTTGTAAGCCCTTGTTTGATTGAATGAAGTGATTTTGTGTGCATTTGCTCATGTGCATTGGGGTAGTGTTTTCTCTTTAGACCTCACTCTATTCTTAATTCTCGTCTTTTCTAAACCCTCAGATGCCTGCCAACCCAAGCCCTTAGGACACCCATGTTAGTAAGCTCACCAGGAGCGGAGTTTATGGCTAGACGATGGTGTGATCGGTTACCATTAAGGATTGGTAACTATGTGTTTCCCTCAGACCTAATAGTATTGGAATCTCAAGGATTGGATGTGATATTAGGCATGGATTGGTTATCAAAGTATGAAGGAAACATTGAATGCGCTAGTAAGTCAATTTTGCTTACCACACCAGAAGGAAGAAGGATCAAGTATGTATCCCGGCATGTGCCAAACAGGACACAAGTAAACTGCTTAACAGGAGTTGTGCAAGAGGGAGTACCAGTGTTGAAGGATTTTCCTGATGTATTTCCTGAGGAATTACCAGGCATGCCACCGGATAGAGACATTGAGTTTTTGATTGAGTTATTGCCAGGTACAGGCCCAATATCGAAGCGACCGTACCGGATGCCAGCAAAGGATTTGGTGGAAATTAAGAATCAGATTAAGGAGTTATTGGATAAAGGTTACATTCGCCCAAGTTCTTCGCCTTGGGGGTCACCCGTACTTCTAGTGGAAAAGAAGGATGGATCATTAAGGATGGTTGTAGATTATCGGGGATTGAATGAAGTAACCATCAAGAATAAGTACCCACTACCAATGATTAATGATCTGTTTGATCGATTGCAAGGAGCTAAAGTGTTTTCCAAGATCGATTTGCGATCAGGGTACCATCAATTGAAGATTCGGGAGCAGGACATACCTAAGACAGCATTCACCACGAGATATGGACTGTATGAGTATACCGTTATGTCATTTGGATTGCCTAATGCACCTGCCTATTTTATGAACCTAATGAACAAAGTGTTTATGGAGTTTTTGGATAAGTTCGTCGTAGTGTTCATTGATGACATCCTGGTTTATTCAAAGAATGAAGAGGAGCATAAGGGACATTTGCGTTTGGTTTTGGAGAAACTAAGGGAACATCAGTTATACGCCAAATTCAGCAAATGTGAGTTTTGGTTGAAGGAAGTTGAATTCCTCGGACACGTTATATCCGGAGAAGGTATAGCAGTTGACCCCACTAAGGTTGAGACCGTAACAGAATGGGAAGCACCAACAACAGTTGGAGGGATCCGGAGTTTTCTTGGACTCGCAGGATACTACCGGAGATTCATTGAGAACTTTTCAAAGATTGCAAAGCCTATGACTGAATTGTTGAAGAAGGATACTAAGTTCAAATGGACTGAGGAGTGTGAGGCAAGTTTCCAGGAGTTGAAGAAACGTTTGGTTACCTCACCAGTGTTGATTTTGCCAGATCAAACCAAGGATTATGAGGTGTATTGCGACGCTTCATGTCGAGGACTTGGAGTAGTGCTTATGCAGGAAGGAAGAGTTGTTTCGTATGCTTCACGACAACTGAAGCCTCATGAGTTGAATTATGCCACGCATGATTTGGAGTTAGCAGCCGTAGTGCATGCATTGAAAACGTGGAGACATTTCCTCATTGGAAATCATTGTGAGGTGTACACGGATCACAAGAGTTTGAAGTACATTTTCACGCAGAAGAAGTTGAACCTCCGACAAAGGAGATGGTTGGAGCTCATCAAGGATTATGACATGAGATTGCATTACCATCCCGGAAAAGCTAATGTAGTAGCTGACGCATTGAGCCGTAAGAGCCATGTCAATACTCTAATGACGGGGAAAATACCCAAGGAGTTAGCAGAAAACCTTCGTGAGCTATGTTTGGAAATAGTTCCGAGAGGCTATGTAGCAGCATTGGAGATTCAGTCAACATTGATGGATAAAATCAGAGAAGCTCAGAAATCTGACAAGGAGATTGCTTCTACAAAAGAGAAATTGAGCGAAGGAAAAGCAAAGGGATTTCGTGAGGATGAGCACGATACCTTATAGTTTGAGGACCGTGTTTATGTGCCCAATGACCCGGAGATCAGGAAGTTGATTTTGCAAGAGGCACATGATTCGCCGTATTCGATTCACCCAGGGAATACCAAGATGTATTTGGATTTAAAAGAAACATTCTGGTGGACCGGAATGAAGAAGGATATTGCGGCATATGTAGCAGTTTGTGACGTATGTCAGAGAGTAAAAGCAGAGCATCAGAAGCCAGCAGGACTGTTACAACCATTGCCGATACCCGAATGGAAGTGGGATAAGATAGGCATGGATTTTATCACGGGATTACCAAGGACTCGTTCAGGCTATGACTCGATTTGGGTTGTAGTTGATCGATTGACGAAAGTAGCACATTTCATCCCAGTAAAGACCACTTACACCAGTGCTAAGTTGGCAAAGATATACATGACTAGAATCATTTGTTTGCATGGAGTTCCGAGGAGTATCGTATCAGATAGAGGAACCCAATTTACCTCAAAGTTTTGGAATCAGTTGCATGAGACTTTGGGTACCAGACTAGAGTTCAGCACAGCTTTTCACCCACAGACGGATGGACAGACCGAGAGAGTCAATCAGATTTTGGAGGATATGCTTAGAGCTTGTGCACTAGATTATGGATCTAGTTGGGACGATAACTTGCCGTATGCGGAGTTTTCTTATAACAACAGTTACCAAACCAGTTTGAAGATGGCACCTTTCGAAGCTTTATACGGAAGGAGGTGCAGAACACCGTTGTCATGGGACGAAGTTGGAGACCGTCAATTCTTTGGACCAGATTTGATTAAGGAGTCTGAACGGAAAGTTAAGTTGATTCGCGATAGGCTCAAGGTAGCCCAGTCCAGGCAGAAGAGCTACGCAGATTCTAAACGCAAGGAGACAGTCTACGAAACCAGAGACAGAGTTTATCTCCGAGTATCCCCACTTCGAGGAGTTAAGCGCTTTGGAGTTAAGGGAAAGTTAGCACCGCGTTTCGTTGGACCGTACAAGATCTTGCAACGTATGGGAGAAGTCGCTTATAAGTTGGAATTACCAGAGGGACTGTCAGGAGTTCATGATGTATTCCATGTTTCTCTGCTGAAGAAATGTCACGCCGAAATGGCGGAGGTACCACTAAGAGATACCGTGCCACTTGAAGCGATTCAGTTGAAGGACGACTTAACGTATGAGGAGAAGCCAGTCAAGATTCTCGAGTTTGCCAGCAGAGTTACTCGCAACAAGGTTATCAAGTTTTGCAAAGTTCAGTGGAACCACCACTCAGAGGATGAAGCCACCTGGGAGAGAGAAGAAGACTTGCTCAAGGACCACCCTCACCTATTTTCTAACCAACCCGAATCTCGAGGGCTAGATTCATCTTAAGGGGGGTAGGTTTGTAACATCCCAAATTTGCAATTTGGAATGTTATACACTAGATCATCATGCATATCATATTTTCATGCATTTTGGTTGATCCTAGAAATTTCACGCAACTCAAGGACCCTCGAAGAGAGTTGGAGATTATGTTATTTTCATATTTGAGAGTTTTCTCAAATTTTGAAAAGAGGATCATTTGATTTATTTATTTCATCTTCAATAATTTTTCCGATATCAAAAAAATATGAGAGAGGGAATAATATGACTTTCCCAAAATTGAGGAAAAATGAAGATTTAATAAATAGATCTAATTTTGTTTTGCCGGAGTTTTATTTGCATTCTATTTGGATAGGGAAAAATGCGCGTTTTCAAAAATTGCATTCTAGGTCCGGAGTAAAGTTCATTTTGTTCGACTCATTTTTAGGAGTCGGGGAAAATTTACTTTAGATTTTTCGGAGTTCGTTTAGTTAGTTTTCTTTTTTGTTTTTCTGCGCGGAACCGTTAAAAAAAACCACAGCGCCTTGGGCCAAGGCCCAGCCAGCAGGCCGGCCGGCCAGGCCCCAGCCCCGCGCGCGCCAGGCGCCAGGCGCCAGCGCCCCAGGCCGCCGCCTCTTGCTCGAGCCGAGTCCCAGCGGGACTCTGGCCACCGTAGCCCCCCCTTTTTCCTTTGTTTCGTTTTTCTTTTCCTACTCTATTTCTTGTCCCCTACCCCA
>NC_057803.1:487134131-487243530 GCF_018294505.1 Triticum aestivum
CGCCGTCACCACCGTTCGCCCCGCCTCGCCGGAGGTAGCCCCGCGCCTCTCTTTTTCTTCCCCCGCGGTTCGGTTCTTTTAAAACAAAACCGTTCTGGTTTTCTTTTCTAGTTTTTCTCTCCGATTCTTCGTTTCGGTTTCTTTTCCGAAACCCTAGATCGGTTTTCCGTTTTCTTTTTCGGTTTCTTTTCCGAAAAACCCTATATCGGTTTTCATTCTTCTTTCGGACCGTTCGTCTCAATGAACGTGATCACCGATTATTCCCGGTTAACAACGCCCGTTCGTTTAACCGTTCGTCTCTTTCTTTTCGTCGGATTTATTCCGTGATCGTGATCTCAGATCCGATCTTTGTTCTAGTCTTTCTTCTCGCTCGTTTATCGGAATCAGGTGATTCAAGCGCCTGGAGTTTCGTTACGAAACCGCCGTTCCGTCTAGTCAACTTGAACAAGTTTTTGCCATAATAAAATTTGACCTAGTTTCAACTTGCTAGAACCGAGTTGTTTTCTTTCGTCGTTTGGTTTCTTTCGCTTCTTTCGATTTGATTCTTTTTGCCAACCGGAGTTCTTAAGTTGAATCTTCTGGTTAGATCTTCTATTCAAGTTTTGCCTATGCATTAGATGAGTACTTATTGTGTGCTTGTTGTTTGTTTGCGATAGATCACCCGGATTGCGCCGCTTGTTACTTCGAAACCCTAGGTCTCGCGGATCATCAGCAAGGCAAGTAACACTTTGATCATACCTTTTCTACAACCCATGTTTTATTGCATTAGATAAATCCTCTCACATTGCATGATTAGGATCTAATTAAATTGTGGGATGGGAAGTAGATGAGGTAGTACCTATTACCTGTATTATTATGAAACCTTTGGGAGTTACTTCTATGTTTGCTTATTATGCCATGCTATGCTAGTAGACGTGGATTGGGTGAGTGATATCCATGACAGATGTGAGATATTTAATTAATGGTTTATCTAAGGTGGCAACCTAACACACATCTGGGTGGATTGAGGCACCTGATGTCTATCAGGACTTGCCTGTTTTTTTTGGACCGCCACCCAGGCTCAAAGGGATCATAAGATCTTTCATGCTAGAAACTTCTGTGTGCAGCCAGAAGCCATTATGGGCTCTGGCATAGTTGATTAAGTCGTGCGAACTCTTACGGGTAGACTAGCAGATGTAGGGGAAAGTAGGTGTACCGGTCTACCCACATGTAAGGTGCTAGCGCTTCTGAAAAACTGTGTCTCGGTCATCCGTCTTCTCAAACACCATGTAGTGCGAGAAACCAAACAGAGGCGATCGAGTCCTGTGGGGAAAAGTGTGCAAACCTCTGCAGAGTGTACAAACTAATCATGATTAGCCGTGTCCCCAGTTATGGACAACTTGAGTATCTAGTACTTGAATATCATGTGAATCTCAACATATTACTCTGATTAATGTTGTTGGGTTTTAATTGTTCACTTAATTGGGATCGGAATGCTGTCAACCATTCTCGATGTTTAACAACCAACATGATAGTTAAATAAATTTATTCTTTTGCAGTAGGGAAAAATTGGCTTTACGCAAAACTGTAACCATAGAGCTTTCCACCAGCCATATATGCATATAGTATAGTTGTTTCATTCCATTACTCTCTATGTGTTACATTGCCAGCATATTCCATGTGCTGACCCGTTTCGGGCTGCAACTTCTCATGTTGCAGACTTCTCAGGCGACGAGTAAGGAGTTTTTAGGTCGTGGTTCTATACTCAGTGATGCCGTTGGAGTTGATGGACCCATTTATCTTCCAAGTCTTCCGCTGTTATCGACACTAGATGGCCTTAAGCCATATTTATTGTAAAAGTTCTCTTTGAGACAACGATGTAATAAGTGTGTGATTGCCACTCTGCTATAAATCCTTCGATGTACTGTGTGGTGTCAGCATTACTGATCCAGGGATGACACCTAAGCACAGAGCACTTGATCCATTCGGGTCGGGTCGCTACAGACCGGCGCTGGTTTGGGCGGCTGGAGCAAGAAGACCAGAGGTTGAAGAAGCACTACGGTCGTTGGATGGACATTGTACGGTCACTAGAGCTAGAATCGTGCATATTGACTAAGTTGACAAAGCCCTCCGTCCCCGTCAACTTAGTAGGCCCACAAGTCAGCCTGCCACTATACTGGGTCCCTGCTAACAGGGGGAGTATTCATTTTTTTGTGCGTAATAAGGAGGCACTTCCTTGCGTGCGAAGATATAGCTGGTGGGTCCAAGCTATCAGCGGCGGTAACATTTTTTTTCACGAAATACAGAGGCCCTTTCGGTGGGTCCTTGATGTCAGGTGGAGGAATCATTATTTTGCGCGTAATAAGGAGGCATTTCCTTGCGTGCGGGCGTGGACCCAGCTATCGGCCTCTCCACGTACAGTCCACTTCAGATGCATGTCGGTCGTTGACCACATTGACCAGGCCACGCCGAGAGCACCAGGGCGGTGGACAACGGTGAGGCCTAGGAAGGGAACGACACGGAGGCAGGGAAGACTCGGCAGTTGTTTCCCACGTGGAGGGGAGTACGACTGTACGAGGGTTTACTGGTTCGTCTGCCGTCGCTGGAGAATAACAACAGGTGTGGGTGAGTAGAGGGATGGCTAGGTCAGCGATGGGAGTATGGTGGGGCGGTGGGGCCTGCATGGCAGCACAGCCAGCCGTGGGGAGGAGGGAGCAGGCAATCCCGCCGGCGCTTGTTTTAGCGGCTGGAGCAGGAAGAGCAGAGATTGAAGAAGCACGACGGCCGTTGGATGGACATCCAACAGTCATTGCTTGTGCGTCAACCTTTTTTTAGGAAAGCCTCAAATCTGTGGAAAACAGCATACAACCCATCTGCCATTATTTCTAATAATTTTCAGCCCATTTGCTAATTCTTAAGGTTATTTTGGAGCCCATATTCTTTTTTTAGCATTACAGCCCAAATTGTGGCCACGGTTAAAAAATTATACGAAATTTTGCATATTTTGATGCGGTCCGAACTGTTTTTAATCCCGAAATTTTGACTCACATTCAAACTGATTTTAAAAATAAATGTATATCAATATAAAATCCAACAAATTCTCCATGCATAAAAATTAATGTAATTTAAAATCTTGAAATGAAAAAAAAAGATATTTGAAACTAATTGCCAGTTTGATGTGTTTTAAAAATGTACAGCCCATTTCTCATTACTGATGGGCCATTTTCTTGGCTAGCCGAATGAAAGCTCTCCTCGTCTTGAAAGATTTGCAGCCCAACAGGCCTGACAAAGCGACTTACTTGGCAAATCACAAAAAAAACTGGTCTGTGGCTGTGGACCCAGCTGTCAGCCTCTCCATGTACAGTACTCTTCCGATGGAAGTCATTCCTTGACCACGTTGACCACGCCGTGCGGAGAGCACCACGGCGGTGGACGATGGCGAGGCCTAGGAAGGGGACGACGCAGAGTCGGGGAAGACGCGGCAGTGGAAGCCCACGCGGAGAGGAGTACGCGGGTTCACTGGTTCGGCTGCGGTGTGAGGCTGCCGTTGCCGCAGGGCCTGGCCAGCGGTGGGAATAGTAGGGGCGGTGAGGCCTCCGCGGTAGCACAGCCGGCAATGGGAGGCAGGAGCATGCGGCACGACCAGTGCTGCTTTGGGCGGCTGGAGCAAGAAGACCAGAGGTTGAAGAAGCACGGCGGCCGTTGGATGGACATCATACGATCACTGGAGCTAGAATCATTCATATTGACTAAGTTCACAAAGCCCTCCGTCCCCGTCAACTTTGTTGGACCACAAGTCATCCTCCCACTATGGTGGGTCCCAGCTAGCAGGGGATATTCATTTTTTTGTGCGTAATAAGGAGGCACTTCCTTGCGTGCGAAGATATAGCTGGTGGGTCCGACATGTCAGTGGGGGGAACGTTTTTTTCGCGAAATACAGAGGCCCTTCCGGTGGGTCCCAGCTGTCAGGTGGAGGAATCATTATTTTGCGCGTACAGTCCACGACCGATGGATGTCGTTCGTTGACCAAGTTGACCAGGCCGCGACGAGAGCACCATGGCGGTGGACGACGGCGAGGCCTAGGAAGGGAACGACACGGAGTCGGGGAAGACTCGGCAATGGTTGCCCACGCGGTGGGGAGTACAAGGGTTTACTGGTCCGGCTGCCGTTGCCGGAAAATAACACGAGGTGTGGGTGAGTAGAGGAATGGCCTGTCCAGCAATGAAGTAGGGTGGGGCGATGCAGCCTGTACGGCAGCACAGCCGGCCACGGGAGACGGGAGCATTCAGTCCCACCGGAGCTGGTTTGGGCGGCTGGAGCAAGAAGATCAGATATTGAAGAAGCAGCACGGCCGTTGGATTAACATCCAACGGTCACTGCTGCTAGAATCGTTTGTGGACTAAGTTGACTAAGCCAAAGTACACGTCAACCTAGTAGACCCACAAGCCAGCCTCCAAATCTGTCCCAAACAGCATACAACCCGAAATTTCTAGCCAGATTCAAATTAATTTTAAATCTAAATATACCTTAATTTAAATTCAATGAAATTTTACCCGCACAAAAACAATGAAATTTAAAATATCAAAATCCGAAAGAAAACAGTATTTTGGAACTAATTATCTGTTTGCTGTATTTTTTCATTTTACAACCCATTTATTATTACTTATAGCCCATTTCTTATTACTTATAGCCCATTTTCTGGGCAAAATGCATCCCTCCTCATCTTGAAAAATTTCCGGCCCAGCAGGGCGTAGAAAAGCAAGTAGGCCTATGTTGGTTATTCTGCAAAAAACAAAATAGCTGGCTAGCAATTTTCAGAAAGGAAAAAAAACAAACTGGGCTGGCCATGTGCTAAACATATGAAATAAAAGCCTAGGCTATATGGGCCACGGGTCCCGCAAAAACCAGTTGATATCCTTCTCCGTCCTGAAAAACAAAATTACTGCGCGCGCTGCTGGGTCCCTACTGTCATCCTCACCATGTACAGTCATCTCCTTATTCCTCTCGGTTGTTGACCATGTTGACAACACCGGAGGGCGGCGCCACAGCGAGCGAACCAAGGCGGAGGACGATGGTGAGTCCTCGGACGGGAACGAACAGGAGCCGGGGCAGATCACAGCCAGCCGTGGGAGGCGGGAGCAGGCGGTCACGCCGGCGCTGGTTTGGCTTTGGCGGCTCATGGAAGAAGAGACTGAAGAAACGCGACAGACGTTGAATGTCAATCCAACGGTCAAGATTGGCACAATCGTTTTGTTGACTAAGAGGACACCAAGTAGCATACTTTTTTATATATAGGAAGAAAACTGCGAGGAAAATGCGTTCGTCTGTCGTCCTCCTCACAGGGAACGTTCGCCACATAAGTGACTAGCACCCTTGGTTTTCAACCGAGAGGTCTTGGGTTCGAGTCCCAGGAACTCTCAATTTTGTCCTCCTTCCTTGCTCGCAAAAAAGGGAAAGAAAACCAAAGACTTGGGAAGGCGTACAGAAAAAGCTAGTGTACCAGTAATGAGACGTTGCCGAGTTTTAGAAAAAAGAAAGACGTGCTCCTGTAGCTGGTTCGAATCCAAACCTAGACTATGACTATATATGGTGCTATGCTACTCTGCAAGAAATGAAACTGACATATCCAATGTTCGCTTCTCCTCTTCTCTACTTACTCTGCCTAGCATCAGAAGCTCTGGCTGCAGCAACCATGTCCGCTGGCTGCTCGTCCACCTGCTCTTTAGCAGGCAACAACCATATATGCGCCAAGTCGCAACCCGTACCATCGCATGTGGGTCTCATCATACCCTCGCTGGCACGCGCACCGCAGCCGATTGCTCATCGCAACCCGCTGCCGTTGGTGTGGTGCCACTGCTACAAATCACGCAGAGTCATCCGTCGCGTCTCAACCACAATCCGCAACCCTGGCCGAGTCTTCTACAAATGCCCGAATCATGGGGTAATAATATGTTTAAGTGTTGTTCTGCTGCTTTCAGTTGCTGATTTTTTTAATAGTTTGGTTGATGATCTACCAATTTGATTCGTGCAGAAAAGGGAAGATTCGTGTGATTTGTATTTCTGGGAAGTTGCTGATGTGGGGGAATGCAACTATGCTGATTATTTGGTTAGTCGAGGAATCCCAATACTAGCAGGCTGGGGTGTTGGACAAGTAACTGAAGGAACGGCAGAAGAGGAAGATGCAGAGCAGAAGCTTAAAGATGCAGTTCCTCTGATCATGGCCAAGCAACAGCTGCTGAACGGCCTTGACAACAATGAGGAGATGAAAGAGCTTGTGAAGATAATGGGAAAAATCGATGTGCTCTATAGGATGATTGTCTCTTTATTTGCAGTGTATGTATCACTCGTGATGTATTCAGTGGCTACGACATGAGCACTTTGCTGAAACTAGTAATGAATGAAACATGTGTAGCAGGCTAGGCGTAGTGTTGTGAACATCTAATGATTTCTATTAACGGAAATCAGGGGGTATCCCCTTTTGCTCATATAAATAAATAAATAGCAGAGGCCCTGTCGGGTCAGCTTTGTTCTCATTCAAAGACGTCGAGCAAATTGCAGTCCAACAGCAAACTATGTCATCAAATTCAAGTTTCACAGCCAAATATAAGTACAACTAAAAAACAATGTCATCATGTTTTAGTTGTCATACAATCACCAAACACAAATCAGCATACATAACAAGTGATGTTCTCACAGCAAAATACTAAACAACATGTTCATCAGGTTTTAGTTGTCATAGCAAACACAATTTCACATAGTAGATAAAAGAACGTCTTTTGACGGGCAAATACGACAAAAGCAATGTAATCATCATCCACAGCAGCAGCGTCAACATCTTCGCCATGTGTATCAGTCTGAATCGTAATTCCTCATGGTGTCATCTTCTTATTCGTCCTCAACGTCGTCGAACGTTGGCTTCTTCTTGATCAACTCTTGTATGTCCACAGCACGACAGGCAATCTTTTCGCCGGCGTCATTGACGTGATGGTTCTCAAAGATATTAGGAACATCTGTGTTATCTTGTACATCAGGAGCAGTGTAAGCATCATCTTGTTGTGCAACTTCATTAAACGAATTCCTCTGCTCAAACCTTTGCAATACTCTCCAGTCATCGCTACGTGCAAATGTGTCTTCCAAGAAAAATATCTATGTTGCTTGATTTGCCAAAATAAAAGGCTCGTTGGTCTGGTACACCGCCTTGACATTGATGGATTTGAAATAATCATCAGCTCTGGGTTTTGTGATCCTGGAAAACAGGTTATACCAACGACAGCACAACAGAACCACACACCAATGATCCTCGAAACTAGAGATATACCGCAACTGAATAATGTCTGTTATGTTAGCATACATTTCAGTTATCTCTTTGTCATACGTATCCGTCCTCAAGATGGCACTATTTTGTGTCTTCTTGCCTTCGTCTCATGCAAGGGTGTTATAGAGCACATCTCCAACAACGCAAGATTCATAATGTCTTACCCGAGTATCAGGACCCATTTCTAGTGAGTAAAGGGCATCATCAACTGCCTGCCCATCCTCCCGCATCTTCTTAACCTATGGTTATAAAATAGACAAGCTGATCATCTTATGTACTCAATATATTAAAAAAAACTGACAGTGCACTTCAAAAGCTTACATGGTTGTTGAACCATTTCGCAAATCCTGCCATAACCAGTTTGTCAATGTTTCTTGGATTTTGCGGCAGTAACTCCTCTTTGTAGATGCTGCACAACATAGTGATCGCGTCAAACATCTAAATATATAAGAATGTGCTGCAAGTTTAGTAGATTACGATGTATAAGCTGCAGTACTGCACTTACTTGATATAAGGTAGTATCTCAGGACAATTATTCAACACATACCAAACCATTTTGTCCAAATCTTTAGGTTTGTCCTCTTGTCGACTCTTCCGTGTAACTTGAACAGAATAATCGAAAACATTGAGCCCGGGATTGTCTTCACCCACCTCTTTGCTAAGCTGATCAGTTGTTTCAATATATTTTGAGCAGAATGTCAATGCTTCTGTAGCAATGTAGGACTCTACAATGGAACCCTCGGGTCTAGCTCTGTTCCTAACATAGCCCTTGAAAGTGCCTAGCCGCCTTTCAATAGGGTACATCCAGCATACTGTACTAGACCTCTAAGTAGTGCCTCATCAGGTAGATGAACAGCCAAATGCACCATCACATCAAAGAAGGCTGGAGGATATATCTTCTCAAGGTCGCATAGGACAGTTGGTATCTTGTCTCTAAGACGCTCCAAAGCATCTATCCTGATATTCCTACTGCAGAGTTCCCTGAAGAATTGTCCCAAATCTGCAACTGCTCTGTATAAGTCAGGGCGGCCCAATCCTCTAAGGATAATAGGTAAAACCCTTTGAAGTAGGATGTGGCAGTCATGAGTTTTCAACCCTTGTACCTTGTTTCCATCTGCACTGGCTCTCCTTTTAGGGTTGGAAGCAAATCCACGTGGGAATCTCACACGTGACAGGACCTTGCAGAATTCTTTTCTTTTTACCTTGTCCAAGACGTACACAGCTGGTGCCATATCCCGTGGTTTACCTTCATCTTGCACCTGCAAATCCTTTCTGATACCCAGGTGTGTCAAATCTTCCTAGATTTTAAGGTATCTTTCGTCTTGCCTTCAATATTAAGAAGTGTGCCGATAATGTTGTCACATATATTTTTCCCGATGTGCATCACATTAAGATTATGCCTTAGATCCAAATATTTCCAATACTCCAAGTCCCACAAAGTGGACCTGCGGGTAAACAATAATATCTCTTCTACCCTGCCACGCTTCCTTTTCCCGCTACCATTACCAGGATGGTTTCCTGGTGTAACATGCCCAACCTTCTCTAACTCCACTTGCAACTCATCGACGGTGAGCCTCTTTGGCGCATCACGGTTTTCATGCTTTGCATTGAACACATGTCTTTGGTATTTTCTAGGATGCGGCTTGTCCTTGGCAAGGAAACGGCAGTGTCCAATGTAACAGATCTTGCTAAGTATTGCGTATGACAGCGGATTCCTGTCACAGCGAACACATGCATTGTAACCATGTGCCATTCGCCCTGACATAGTGCCCAAAGTCGGATAATCATGGATGCACCAAATTATAACAGCACACAGAAAGAAATCAGCTGGTGGGCTACTATATAGGTCTCGAGTGAGAACACCCTTCCATAGCTGTTGAAGTTCCTCCACAAGAGGCTCCATGAACAAATCAAAATCCTTTCCAGGACTTTTTGGACCTGGGATGAGCAAGGCCATCATGTAGTTTGATTCTTCGGTGCAGACATTTGGAGGCATGTTGTAAGGGATAACAAGCACTGGCCACATGTTATATGTGGCGCTCTGGTGGCCAAATGGGTTAAATCCATCTGAAGCTAAGCCAAGTCTAATGTTCCTCGGGTCAGCAGCAAACTCTTTGTGTTTATCATTGAAGCTTTTCCACTCACTACCAGGAGATGGATGGCTCGTTACATTCTGATCTCTATACTCCTGGTTCCTAGAATGCCACAGTACATCCTCTCTTGTTTCAGCATCATGAAACAACCTCTGCAATCTTGGTGTAATTGGAAAATGTCTCAGAACATTATGAGGAATCCTCTTCACAGCATCGCCATCTTTCCATCTTGATGATTTGCATTTCGGGCATTCACTTAAGTTGGCATAATCCTTCCGGAACAGAACACATTTATTCTTACAAACATGGATCATATCATATCCAATTCCAACTGTACGAAGGAAATTCTTCATTTTACTGTAGGTGTGTGGCAGCTCAGACGCATCTGGGAAAGATTCGCGGAAAGCAGCCAACATCGCATCGAATGATTTGTTGGTCATCCGCTCAGATGTCTTCACCTGAAGAAAGGTGACCATAGCTGAGAATACTGTCAGCTTATTTCCTGGGGTGACAGCAACGTTGCATTGTTCCAACATGCGGGCCCACCGTTTTTCTTCTGCACGTGAAAGTTCACGGAATGCACGAGCGTTTCGTAGCATTGTTTCAATGTTGGTCAAACTCACTGGCTCCGCCACCACCACCTCCTCCTCCTCTTCCACCTGAGCATCAGGCAGATCAAGATGGTGATCTGCTGCTTCCACGTAGTCAATAACATTGACGTTCACAGCTTCACCATGATGAACCCACCTAGTATATGTGACCGACATCCCATACAAGTGTAGATGATTTTGCACAGTTGACTGGGGTCTTGTAACTAAATTCATACAACTGTTACACGGGCAGAGCACATCTGATTTCGGACCACCATACTCATCTCTGATAAAGTTCATGAAGTTTTCAACCCCCTCGACATATGCAGCGGAGAATCTTAGAGTTGAAGTTATCCAAGTCCTATCCATCTGTTAGACATACAAATTAGTTCTTCTACTAGATATTACAGGAAAACATATATGCTTTTTTATGAAGTCCAGAAAAAATACCTAGGTCGATGTCTAAAGATATGGCAAGATATTTGGACGAGCAAATCTAAGTAACAAAATATATGTAAAGATAATTCAGCAAACAGATTTGAGTGCCAAATTATGGCAGGCTGTTTCAGCAGTCAATGAGGCCGAGCACACAGCCATCGAACTATCGAAGGCCATCACAGCAACAAAGATCGAGTATAAAACGGTGTAGAGCTATTTCAGCTAACAGATTGGCTACTAGACCATGGCAATCTACGTCACAATAAATATATGGCAGGATATTTTAGCAACTAATCGGCCTTGGCATGCCATCTCAGCTAAGCAGATTGAGTGCAGAACAGGGCAAGGAAGCTTCTTAAGCAGAGCATATTGACAGTAAACTACTTCGGCAAACAGTGAGATTAACAACGTCTATCAGCTAACATTCAGCGCTACACCGACATGAACGGGGCCTCAGTCTAGAATGCACGTACCGTGGGAGAAGCTGACCGCCGTGCGTCTCCACACGAACGTCGCCAGCTGTGGCGGCACTGACCGCGGTGCGCCTCCGCAAGAACGTAGCCAGAGGTGGCGGCGCGGCTAGAGGACGGCAGTCTACGAGAGCGTACTGTGGGAGCGAGAGGATCACTGAACCGCGACGCCGACGTATCGGCGCGGCGGGGAGGGCGTCTTTGGCGGAGCGAATGGAGTGGAGGAGGATAGGGGGGAGGGGGTTTGGGGAATATTATTGGCTAGTTGGCCGAAGGGCGGTTGAATCGTATTTGGGGGGATTTTTGGGTGTGGGGGGGGAGTATTTTCGCACGATGGGCGGGGGGAGTTTGGCACATGGTCGGTTTCTCCAAGTGCAATCCCACGTGTCAGTGAAGAGGCAAGCCGAAGCGCGTTCCGTTTGTGTGAGCCGTGTGCAGGACCGAACGTGTGTGGGGTGCAATGCGACCGCGACAGGAGTGTTGTGAGTGTACCGCATTTTTTCCTTTTAAACTAGGTGCTTCGCCCCCTAAAAAAAGTTGTTGCTTCACGCGATCCATCGGTACTACTACTAGTAATCCGGTAATCTCGACTAAAACGGCGCGGCCGGGTCTTTTCCCGCGCGATATGCTGGGAGGTTGGCTTAGTTGGGTTTTTTAGGATGAGTAATGCTACACCTACGTAATCCCAGTTACGTAATTAATGCAATGTGAAACGTGTGAGCTGTTGATTGTAGATTGGGGGGGGGGGAGGGAGGGGCCCACCACCATGAAAATCAAGGGAGGAGAGAGAGAGGCAATTTACGTTAACCCTTTCGTAGGTTCCCGTAGATGTAGAAAGATGTGTACGATCCTGCAATATAGGCCGTATGATCTATATCTAACGGATAGGAAGGAAACTATGACAATTTACCCGCACTCCTCTCCACATTTGCAGATAAGGCTTTCCCTCGTTCATCCTTTTCTCCCACAAGATCTTGATCTTCCGTGCAACGCACGGGCATCTTGCTAGTACTCCTACAAAATGTATATTATTGCGAAAGTTCATATACACCGGCCGAGATTAATGCAAACACGGCAGATTATCATTACATTTCGAACTTTTATAGGACAAAAAAATAAAAGAAACCCAACCCTAAACCTATTCTACGGCGGCGACCGACGTCCTCCATCTGTGATCTCCATGTACGGGGGCGGGGTTCATGACCCGTGAAGTGAAGGTGCGGTCTCCAGCGAGGAAAAGTAGAACATGGGAGACGGACCGGCCAGTTGGCACACCATGCCGTGCCGCCTCCCATGCCCTACTCATCCTCGGAGGAGTCCCCGACCTCGGCGGTGCCAGACGTTGGACGGCGGCAAGTAGGACGCGTGGCTGACGGTGCTCCCGTCGTCGGCCGCCAGCGTGGCCACCGCTTGTGCGGCGACTTGAGCAAGGGTGGCGAGCTCGAGCTCCATCCCCGAAGACAAGCTCTCCTGCAGAGCGTTCACGCTTGTGGTCATGGCGGATGTGGTTCCAGGTAGGAGGACTATGTGCTATGGTGTGGAGGTTAGCTGGGCGTTGCCGCTTTAAGTAGCGCATTCCGGTGAGGCCAAGCATCCGGGTGCGTCATTAAGTCGCCGGAGTTGGTTCCGCGGGCACCGAGCCTCTTAATGACGACATACGAACGGATGACATGAATGCGGGCAGCTGGCGCCGGCTGGCAATGCACCACGCTACGGCGCGAGGGACGAGGGTTTTGGTGTGCCAGGGTAGTCAGCTACGGTCGTGGCAACGTTGGAGATGCCCTTTGCTCACATGCGATCCCCGCATGTCATTGGAAAAGCAAGAAGACCCGGCATGCTCTCAGGTCTAGAGGATGCAGTTGGTCGCGCTACACCACTCCGCGGACGCATCGCGGCGCCCCGTGCATCCTCGACGAGCCGGGTGTTGGGGTGTGTTTGGATTGTGGCCAAAGTGCACCTTGCCAAAATTTTGTTCATGACCAAAAGATTGGTCTTTGTTTGGATGGTTGCCATTTTTTTGCATGCCAATGAACTCTAGCCAACTCTAGTTCATTTTCTTGCCAATGGCAGCCAAATCATGGGCAACCAATACCTCAACCAAAATTTTGGTCATGACCCAAAGATTGGTCTTTGTTTGGACGGTTGCCATTTCTTTGGCATGCCAATGAACTCTAGCCAACTCAAGTTCATTTTTCTTGCCAATGTCGGCCAATACATGGGCAACCAATACCTCAACCAAAATTTTGGCTACCCAATGCTTTGATGGGGAAACCTTGGGCACAAACCAAACATACCGTTGGTCGTGCCACAACACTAACGCCACCCTCGGCAAACTGAAACCGACCGTGTCTAGCGACGATATGAGCGTGTCGCTCACCGCGGTCACCGTGTCCAGAGGCGGTGCTGGAGCTGCGCCCCGTTGTTGGCCCCAATGACCCACATGAAAAGTTGTCGGTGGCGAGGAGGTCGTGGGCCAGCTCCTCCATTAGACTAGTCTGCGCTACGTCGTCCCGACGGGTGTGCCCCACATGTCTGTTTCCCTATTTTCCCGGCCATATTCGAGCGTTAGTGCTTCGCGTTGTGCATTAGGCCTTTCACTATGTAGGACAAGCGAGACAACTTATTGTTTATTTGAGCCGTTCAAGTATAATCATGTGGCATTTGCTTATTTCTCATTCCTCTCCAACCCTCTTCTCCATCGATCATGTCGCCCTCCAGTCGAGTCCATCCTCCCGCATGCCTCATTTGAACATTCCACCGAGTATCATTCGCATGTACCCACCCTAGTCCTCTTTCAATAGATCTCCGGACCCCGAGATGAAATCGAGAGGGAACGAGTGGGGGCACGTGATACCTAAGGCGGATTCAAAATTTTGAACCAGTGATCATAGCATCCGCAAATCATATATAAAGGGTATTCAATGTTCATTTCGTTTTTGAACGTACAATATACTCCCTCCTATCCTTTCTAGTTTACATATAAGTTTTATGTGTAGTCAAAGTATATCTACTTTGATCAAAAAGGTATCAACATTCAACAACGCCAATCAATATTGTTAGATTCGTACGTACTCCTAGATTTGTACTTGAGATGGTTTCCAATTTGACTACTGACAAGATTAATAGTACATGAGATGTATAATGTGAAAATTATATCATTGGAAACTCCTTCATACGTATTTGACCGTATGCTTTGTGTAAGTTGCATGTCATATATTATTACTCTAACATTTGGTCAAAGTTAGCCTCGAAAAACGCATTAGACCCTGTATGCTTTGTGTAAGTTGCATGTCATATAGGAGTATTATTACTCTAACATTTGTGTAAGTTGCAAGTCATATATTATTACAATAACATTTGGTCAAAGTAGTATAGTGGAAGTGGATCCTCTGACGTAGGTATCCTTGCCTTACCCTCCCTTTCGGTCACTTATTGGCGGGCCCATGCTTGCTAGGCCCCGCATGGCAGTTGCTCAATGGGTTCGGCCACGTCAGGGGATCCTCATCCATAGTATACTCCCTCTGTTTTTATTTACTCCGCATAAAACGGAGGGAGTGGTGGTATAATAAATGACGCGAGCGGGGGAGGGGGAGGGACGTTGGTTTGCTCTCAACTGCGGTCCCACAAGCAAGCAAAAACGCAAGATGAAGTGTGTTCCATTCGGTGAGCGACGTGGAGGGTCCAGCGTGCCGGGCTGCAACGCGAATGCGACAAGAGCGATGTACAGTCAAAACCGATTGACCGGTCGTCACCGGAACCACTATTCACACTAGAACCTTCGCTGCTCGGCCTATGCCAGCCACTGCCCTAAAACCACACCAAATCTCCAGCCCATTCCCCCACCTTTCGATCCCCTAGCCCGCATCAAGCGTCCCCTAGTTCGTCGGAAAGCCATGGTGCGCCGCAAGATCACTTACTACAAGATGCTGACGCCGGAGCGCCGTGTAGAAATCGTGGCGGCGGTCGATGCCACAGTCCTCCGTTCCCAAGCTCGCTTTGCGGCGGGCCAATCCCCAAGTTCTCTTGAGCCAAGCTATGAGGAGGAGGAAGCCGATCCAATGTTCATGGCGGAGGTCGCGGCGCAGAAGGCCCCCGATGGGTATGAGACGATGGACGTCGACTTCGTGCCGGCGTCCGAGTCCCCCATGGTGCAGGCGGACCAGCGGTTCAACATGGCGATACTAAAGGAGGACCGGGAGGCAGAGACTCAACTCGACGCGGAGCGCGCGCATGCCGCTGCCATCGAGGCTCTCCTGCAGGCGGAACCAGATGTCATGGATGTGAACCAGGCGGCGGAGGCTCAACTTGAGGCGGAACGCGCGGATGCCGCTGCCATCGAGGCCCTCCTGCAGGCGGAACCGGACATCCTGGATTTGAACCGGGTGGCAGAGGCTCGACTCGATGCAGAGCGCGCGGATGCCGCTCTCATCGACACCCTCATGTAGGCGGAACCGGATGTCCTGGACTTGAACCGGGCGGCGGAGGCTCGACTCGACGCGAAGCGCGCGGATGCCGCTGCCATCGAGGCCCTCCTGCAGGCGGAATTGGACGTCCTCGACTTGAACCGGGATGTGCTCTCGTCCGTGCAGAGTGCCCACACACTCCGCTTGAACGAGTAGCTGGAGGCCACGGACAACCACGGTGCGGAGACACACATCGGCAGCGACGGCTGGTTTGCGCCGGCAGCCAAAGACGACGAGGTCGTCTCTTTCCGCGAGTAGTGATAGTTTTTCTTTATGTTGTTGTTTTTATGGATCTTTTGCTATGTAAAAACATATATTTGTTATGCAAGTCGCCTGACTTTGGTCAGCCTACCATTTCAGGCGGTTGGATGAATATCCTACGTCTCCTAACCCTCCTTTCCTTCTTCCTCACATCTTCTTCTTCCCCAATAGACCACCGCACGGGCCGTACGGATACTCCCCAACATGCGGTTGGATAAACATACTCTATGAACGAAAATTATGTGTCAGCGATAGGATGGCTGAGTTTGGTGTGTTCCCATGCAACAACATGTGTCAGTGAGGGTGCGTTCCCTTGGTTGGGTTTGCGTCGTGCAGGAGCAACCGTGTGAGGGTGCGGTGTGACCGCGGTGTGAAGGAGCGACCGTGTGAGGGTGCGGTGCGACCGCGATAGCCGTGCGCAAGTGTACCTCCTTCTCATTTTGAAAACTTTAGGCAAGCTTGGAAAAAATGTGTGGCAAAGTTTGGCAATGCAAGGCCTAGACCCAAACAGGATAAGTACGTACGTACTAGGAGTACTAGTGTTAAAAAAGAAAGGCTGGGTTTTCCTTCGCGGGATTTAATCGATACAAATCCTCGTTTCACATGTCAATTAATGCGTATTTTTTCTCCAAATACCAAAGAGCTAACCATCTCACTCCTCATCGCTTGATTAATGCAGCGACATGCAAACCAACCTTCTCACTTCCGCATGCATGTAGGGGATATTAATGTCCTTGGTTGCTAACCCCATCAATTTTGCCTCGATTAGTGTTAGTGGCCCTTTGCAAATTGTAATTTTGATATATTGGCCTTGTGTACAAAAAAATGGAGGTAGTAACTATATTTGACTTCCTTCCCCATTGCGGTGACGTCGACGATATTTTTTTGGTGGTTTGGCGAAGTGCGTTCGACGGAGAACACCATTGAGGGAGACCACGGTAAGTCGTTCACAAGTGCCACCTGCAAGCCGAGACAACCGCCTTATTTGCATCCAGGAAGTCCTTTACTAGTACTACTATAACTAATGCAGTGAGATGGCTTCTCGAAGAAGACGATGGAGAAGCGGAGTCAGCGAAGAGTGAAATGATGGTTGCTTCGTCCATGCTTTTGTGATTTGATGCCTCACTGCTTTGTGATTTGTGATAGAAGGGACAGGGGAGTAGACTCTGTGCTCTATACTGTACTACATGCGTCCAAGCATGGGAGAAAGAGGAGAGATGTTGCATTTTTCTATTCCTTCAATCAATCAAATAGGGAGCTTCGGTTCCATCTTTTTGGCTTTGGGAACACCGTCCACAATGGTTCCCACAATACCAAAAGCTATTTTCACATTTGGCTACACATTGTGGATGCCCTTAACCGTACCACTTGGTTTTGCTCCTGTGTGCTATCTATACAAATCTCAATTATATTGATCTAAAGAATTATAGAATCGAGATTAGTAAAAAGGAGGTGATTTTGCCGCGCGGATGGCGGGGGAGGTTTCTTATTTTCAGAGGACGTTGTCCTGGCGGTTTGCTAACATGCGGTCGCACGTGTCAGTGCTTTACCAAGCCGATCCGCATCCCACATGAGGCAGAAGCAACACGTGGTTAAGTTGAAGAAGATAAGGGAGAAGCGGATTCAGCAACGAGTGAAATGATGGTTGCTTCATCCCTCCAACTTAACTGCGGGAAAGGTGCAACTTTGTGATTTGACGCCTCATTGCTCATTACTACGCCGGCGCCATGACTGGGGTGCTTCACCCTGGCTGCTCTGCACTGTATTCCGGTATGGCACATGGACCCGGTAGCTTGATGTCCCACATGTCGGCGAAAGGGACTAGAAGATTTATGAAAGCGAGCGCTCCACTCTTATGACGGAGGAGTAGACGACACGACGGCCCAGTGAACTGTCACTTGTACTGTATAGTACTATAGTTTTGTTGTTTCGCACGATCCATCGATACAAACCCGATTAAACAGGAAAGGGCGGGATTTTTCCCGCGTGGTAGATGATACTGGCCATACATTTCAAAGGCAATTTTAATGTATGCAAACTGAATAATTATAAGTAACAATATGATATCTAGTAAAACTAAAAACACATATGATTTATTGTGTTAGAGTGTAGTAGTAGTGATGTATTGCATAGTTGTTAGATGTAACATGCGAGAACGTGTAGAGATGTAGATTTGGAGGGCCTACAGAGAGAAAAGCGTAATATGGTCACCGAACTTGAGAATAAGCTGATTACGGTCACTATATACGTTTTGCGGTGATTATACGGTCACTTGCTCACAGCTCAACATCGGATTGCACTTTGTTGACCGGCCAAATAGTCTGCGTGGAGCCATGTTGACTAGTTAAATTGACCACGTTTGTTCTGGGTCCCACCTGTCAGTTCGCATAGGCAAAAGGTCAGATAAACACAAATTTACGTAGGCGTGACAAGGCTCCAACCCGTGCGCGGGAATCACCTGGTTGTGTATGTGTCTGTCAGGGCCTGATGTGTGCGCATGCACGTGTAGGTTGAGCACTTGAGCGTGAGAGTGTGTGTTGGTCGTTTGGTGTACTGGTGTGTGCATGCATGCGTGCGTGTGTGCGTGTGAGTGTTGCGTGCGTGCGTGCGTGGCTGCGTGTGTACGTGTGAGTGTTGCATGCGTGCGTGGGTGCATGTGTTTGTGTGAGTGTTGCGTGGATGCAGTTCGTGTGCATGCGTGCGTGTGTGTATAATCACCACACTAGCTCTTGTGTGTTAGAACAGACGACTCAGCATACCAATACAAGGCCACCTTGTCCGTTGTGCCCGCGGTCATGACTTCGAACCACCGTCCAAATATATTTTTCTCGTTTGTTTTCATTCTTACTAGCAAGATGCCCATGCGTTGCATGTAACATCAAGATGCATTTGTATGACTTGTTTATCTTGTGAGAGAAAAGGATGAACGAGGGAAGGCCTTATTTGCAAATGTGGAGATGTGTGTGGGTACCTTTTTGCAAAATTGCCATAGTTTCTTTCCTATCCGTCAGATATAAATCGGACGGCCTATATTGCAGGATGGCAGGCACACCATCATCACCAACTCTGTTTTTTATAAGAGTGTATTTTATGTATTTTATAAGAGTGTAGATGTAGAGTAGATACAAGTCGACAGGTGGGCACGATGGTAGTGAGATAATGTATGCAACACTAGAGGTGCCACGTGGAGCGTTTAACTGGTCAACTAGTCATGTCATGAGCAAATACAGAGTTGTCGGTGAGCCCGTGACTGCATAATAACCACTAAACGTAAATGGTGACCGTAATGAGTGGATTCTGAAGTCCAATGTACGTATCGTGCTTTCGCTTCAAATACAATGATCGTCATTGCATATATCACGAGAGAAAGATGAAACATGCGTGAATTTTCTGGGGGCTTACTTTTAGAGGACCTGGAGATAGTTTTGTGTGCATACGTGTAAGGGGCGTACAGGGGGGGTATGCGATGGAGAGAGAGATGCTCTTCATTTCTCTTTATTATGACTAACTTTGTATATAGTATAAAAATATACAAATTCATAGTGCGGAATAAATATCATTGTGGGCACCATGCAATGCAAATTAGCGTTCGTACTCCTCCATATAACTTTGTAATGTTGTATATATATGTAGAAACTCTAAAATAATTTTTTGGCCACACTTGATTCAAAAGGAATGTTGTATGCAAAATAAACGTGAAGAGAGGGCTTTTTAGATCAATGGGGTACGTGATGTAACATGTGTGAATGTGTAGTTGATGCATTTGGCGGGGCCTAGAGAGGTATATGTGTGTATTACGTATTCGAGAGAGGCATGGATAGAGGGGCCGACGGGGGGGGCGTGGGAGAGATAGCACGAGAAATGAGAGTGGTCTAGAGAGAGAGAGACGAACATGACGTCACGACAAGAGATTCCATTCCCTTGAGTGTGTATATGCAAGGGGGAGGGAATAGAGGCACCAGGAGAAATTTTCTGTGTGTGTGGTGTTTGTGTTGATATGTGTGGGTGTGAGAAGATAATGAGATGTGGGGGCAGAGGGTGTGTCACCGCGTGAGGTCTGGTGGGTCAAGATGAGGCCCTTCGTTCTGCTCCATCCTGCGCCACATTGGTCGGCACGTGATGCATTTAGGAGGACCCATGGATGACTAGTCGTACAAGACAAAGATAGCAGAATTGTGAAGGACTATGTGTCCACTGACAAAGCCAGCTAGGATTTGTAACCCTAGGTTCTCGGACTAAGGTAACCCCTTTATCTCTGATATTACTATTCATCCAACCTAACTTTAAGGGGCATCCTACAGAATGCTCTACTAGAATCATACTCGTCGATTAGGAAGAGAGGTGTGAGACAATGCGTGAGAGATAGGCGTAAAGATAATGTGCGTACATGAGACACGTTGGCAGGTCCATGTATATAGAAAGGGTCGATGAGGATTGTGCGTGTGTATGTTTGCGAGAGGAAGAGTGCTTGTGATAAAGGTTAGTGAAAACAGTTGTAAATGGTTACGAGAGGGAGGGAGGGTTATATCTAGAGCATGTGTGCGAGAAAGACACCTTGGGAGAGAGTGTGTGAGCATGTGTGAGAGAACACCGATGGAGAGTGAAACTACACGTAAAAGACTGCTCTACACATTGATTAAAGATATAAATTGTATCCAAATATTAGGATGAGATCATGATATTTGCAATTCGCGTAAGGAGCGGTCATTCATCCATCAGACATCTAGATTCTATCGAATTTGAGCATGTCTATGTTATTATTCGACATAATTGATCCACATAGTTAGTATTTTGAACTCCAGACAATGCATCGGTTTAGCAATCGAATATAAATGCGAGTATAGTTCATGTTGTGTGTGTAAAGCACATTATACATACGAAAGTTACACAATGGACATTATAAATAGCTACTACCTATGAACTAGCATACATTTGAATTCAACTTAAGGTGGTTTAAAAAAATCAAATTCAACATGAAGTCCATTCAATTATTTGAATTTGATATCATGGCATTTGTAAACCATACCTAAATTATGGGGGCACCAATATTTGCTCTGATTTTGTACATAATAGCATATGTAGTCGTGTACAAAATAGATTCAAATTTAGCTCCTCCATTCCAAAATAATCATAGTTATAGGATTTTCAAGTGTCAAAATTTCAAAAAGAAGCGGATAATTTAATGAGGTTTTCAAACATACAAGGACAAATATAACGTTGTATATTTAGGTCGATCCTCATAGTTCAAGAGTACTCTAAACATGAATGCTTGTGTTTCAAAATTTCGAACGAAGCGCCAAAAGAGCCTCTACTCGCCTGAAACCGCGTGAGACCAATGTTTGGTAGTACAAGGAAATTACTTTTCTAATAACTCCGACCCGTGAAACCTACCGGCCCGACGTCCAAAGGTCTAAACCGGGGCAGGTTTGTAGCTTCATCTAGACGCCACGCAACCGCATCCGAAAAACATTCATACACAATGGCCGCCTAAGCACACATGCACGCGGCCGAAATCGCTCCCGCCCACTATTTGGGACACCTGGGATTACCATCCTACCCCCGACCCGCAGTAGGTCCGAAATTTAAGAGGGGGGCAAAGTTTATACTTTCCCCAAATTTCAAACAAGCGCGTCCCATTTCTATTCAAAAAAGCAAAAAACAAGCGCGTCCCAGACCGAAACATGGTTCCCCCCCACTCGTCCGATTCCCCATTCATACTCCGTGGGTGCCAAAACTACCTCTCCACCAGTCACGAAACCCCGGCGTCCTCCGTCCGCCACCCCATCCCACCCATCAACCGCCGCCCTCCTCCATCATGTCGGATCCGATACCCCGATGTCGTCGTCCACCGCAACCTTAACCGCAATGCCCTCCATGGCTAGTAGTTGAAGCCGAGGCCGAGCCGTCCGTACCTGAGCCAGTTCAACCACGCCGTCCTGCGCCTCACCGCTGTCGCTCCAACTTTTCCACCCTCCACCGCACCGGAGCTGTTCCTGCTACGCCGTCCTTCGCCGCCTCGGATCTGCTTCCCATCTGCCGACATACAGCCACGGCAACACAGTCAACAATTTGGCCATAGGTTCGTCCAAGCCTGCACCCTCCAGAACATCGGTTTCCCCGGTAAAAAGAAGAAAATCGGCGCGACTTGTGGAGGTGACCACACCGGCAACCGAAAAAGGTACTCCTCTTCCCTTATTTGTGCAAATCTTACGTCTCTGCTTGCACGGTATCCCACAGAAGACACTAGTTGACCGCTTCTTCTTGATACTAGATGTTCCTAGTAACTCGTGATGCACAAGGTTTCTCCTCATATACTATTTCACCTTAGCTAGAGGTTCGTCGCCCCCCTGAATTTCAATTTCTGGCCACTTGATTCCCAATTAACGGAAGCATTCCCCGGCGTAACAGGCGCTAGTACGCCTATTACGCCGGGGAAGCAGCGCCTTGGTGTTTATCTTAGGGGCGTGTGCGGCCTAGAGCTACTGGCACCCGATCTAGAGGTCGGCCGGGATTAAAGGGATGGCCTGGGGGCGCTGCCAAGCACGGCGGTGGTGTGAGGTCGATGGGAGGGCGGGGCGGCGGAGGCAGGGGTCTGGGCCGGTGGTCGCTAGCGGTTCGAGAAAGATCGTCAACAGTGACTGGCGGGAGGTAGACGAAGGCCATCTGCCCGTTCCTTATAGATCGGACGATTCATTAAAAAAATCGACTGACCTATTTATTTTCAGTCGATTGTTATCTTAGATATGACCACATGTGGTGGTGTGCTGGAGGAGTACCTGCATTTCCTGTGCTCGTATATTACAAAATTATACAGAGTAGAATCTAATTTTGTTTGCCATGCAATGTTGTAGAGCTATCATATGTCTCCTGTCATTTATTTTTCAGCCACCTGCTATCTGCTACTTTTACAGTGCACTAGTTCTGCACACACTTCACCCTTACTCTCACTGTTGTGTTTTTATGCAAGGGTATTTCAGACTCTGCTGCCATGAGAGAAGCCAAAAAGAAAAGAGAGAAGTCGCTCCAGTTTGGTGTGCGGGTAGGCAAGACACGTTTCAGCGCTATAATGGGTGCAGTGTCAGCACATGGAGATGGTAAACGTAGCTCTGGAGTTGATGACCTCGCTCGCAATGAACCACCATCCCAGGTGCTTGCTTTAACTTCGCGGTGTCATATGTGGTTGCATGTTCCATATGGTGTCTAGCTTGTATTCGAAAGGCCGAAGTCGGTAAGATAAGGAAAGATATTTTTTTACATGAACCACCATCCCGTGAGCACCAGAAGACAAATAGCTAGTCAGGGCACTGGCCGAGCCAGTGACAAGCCCAACAAAGATAGGCATCACCTGGAAGCCAACTAAAAAGCTACGATGGTGGCGAAGCAGCCCGCCTCCCACCAGGCTCTCAGGTCCTAGATGATCATGCTCACCACTCCAGCCGGATGTCTAGCTTGTACTGCTTCCAATTTGGTTAAATTGCATCTGCTTAGCTTACACATTATACCTTTGAATATGACATGCCTTTATATTTTTGGTACATACTAGTACATCTGTGTATTAACCATGTTCTTACATCAAACTAATGTTCTTGTGTATCCCTCATCAATCACTTATGACGAGGCAGGCAGGCAAGGGAACTACTCCTCATTTAAAGAATGCAGCATCAGCCTCCCGACATGATTCTCAAGAAACAGAAATGCTAGATGAAGATAGTGAACGTAGCTCTGTAGTTGATTACAGCATTTCCCCTACACTAGCATCGCAGGTGCTTGCTCTAACTTGGCAGCGTGATATGTTGTTGCATGTTGCATATGGTGTCTAGATTGTAATTCTTCTAATCTGGTTAAACTGCATGTGCCAGTCTGCTTAGCTTATACATTATACTTGTTAATGTGACATGCCTTCCTGTATTTAGTACATAGTACATCTGTCTATTAAGCATGTCCTTACATAAAACTATTGTTTTTTTGTATCCCGCATCAATCAACATGATGAGACACCTTTAGTATATGCAGTGCGATATTAGTTGCATCTTTCATATGATTTATAGCATGCGCTGCTTCTAATTTGTTGAAATTCCATTTATGATGGGACGCTTTTAACTTGGCAGAGTCATATTGGTCGCATCTTTCATGTGGTGTCTAGCTTGAATTGCTTCTTATTTGTTGGAATGGTTTCTGCTTAGTTTACACAAACAGTTGTGAACATGCCATGTCATCCTGTTTTTCGTACATAATCCATCCTGGTATCATGTGTTTGCCTTACATCAAAGTAGTGATTATCAGTATCATGCATGAATGAGTTCTGAAGAGAGAATTTTATTGCTTTTTCTTGTCGGTTTTACTTGACAATTCAAAATTAATAAAGCGGAAGGAAGTTAGCAAGGCAGCAGATAAAGGTGCTCCTTCCAAACGGAGGGCCTCTACAGTTTCTACTCCTCCACACCCCCAAGATGATTTCCAAGACAACACATGCATAGACACTCAATGAAGCTGTGTTTATGATGAGCATGTCTCCCCTAGTGCAGCATCACCGGTGCTCCCTCTAACTTGGCACTGTTATATGTGGTTGCATGTTATGTGTGATGTCTAGCTTGTATTGCTTCTATTTTTGTTGAATTCCATCTGCTTACTTTATACATTATACTTGAATAAGACACGTGTTCCTGTTTCTAGAACATACAATATCTGTCTATCACACCATGTTCTTACATCAAATTACTACTGTTGTGTAACCTGCAACAATCACTTATCATAAGACACGTTTGACTTCGGAGTGTGATATAGGTTACATCTCACATTCTTTTCTAGCTTGTACTACTAATTTGTTGAAACGGCACTTATGATGAGACAGTTCTAACTTGGTATAGTGATATTCATTGCATCTTTCATATGGTGTCTAGCTTTCATTGCTTCTAATTTGTTGAAATGCCTTCTCCTTAGTTTACACATCATAAGTTGTGAATATGCAATGCTGTGAATATGCAATGGCACTAATGACGAGAGACCTCTAACATGGTAGTGTGATGTTGTTTGCATCTTGCATATGATTTATTTCTTGTACTGCTTCACATTTGTTTAAACGCCATTTATGATGAGACACTGTTAACTTGGCATAGCGATATTTGTAGCATCTTTCATATGGTGTCTACCTTCCATTGCATTGCTTCTAATTTGGTGAAATGTCTTCTTCTTAGTTTACACATCATAGTTCTGGTTATCTCTTCCGTCCTGTTTTTCATACATATTACATCCTCCTATCATGTGGTTGTCTAACATCAAAGTTCAGTTTGTCTGCATCACGCATCAATTTATTCTGAAGAACTAAATTGTTATTCATTTTTCTTGTCAGCTTGACTTAACATGGCACAGAGAAAGAGAAAGAAACACAGAATGGCAGGGAATGAGAAGCGGATGAATCCTGCAGATTCTGCTGGTACTGATGGTGCAATAGAAGGTCAAAGTCCAGCAGAAAATTCGACAAATACGGCATCCCATGCTACACGAGTTGCAAAAAAAGACAAACAGAAACAAATAGCTGCCACCAAACAAGCAGAGACAGCCCTAGTTCTTGCAACACCTACCACAGTACTACCAGTTGCACGACGTACTCGTGCGTCAACTGAGCTAGCAGCACATTCCCAAGCTCCCTTGCCACCTGACACTACTTCCCAAGCACTCTTGACACAAGACGAGTTGGCAATATCAGATGAACCTTGTGAGCTTCAACAGCAAGAAGGTAGTTGATGGAGTTAAGTTACAGTTGCATGCTTCTTTATATGTAGTCTCACAGTTTGATGTACACTAACACTTCCTATGTTTGTTGTTGGACTAGCACCTAGGCGCAAGAGGAAACAAACATCAGGGATAATGCTCGATAGGTTAACTAAATATAGAGGAGGAAGAATGGAGATCCGTTTTGAGGCAGGTTTAAAAAGGCCACGTGATGCTACAGAGTCAGCCAAGTTAGTATCAGAGGCAGCAGTTGTTGTTAGGTGTCATGTACGTATCCTCCCAACATGGATTCAGTACAGGAATGACAAAGACGAAACCCTGTTCAACATCTTCCTTGACCATTTATCTGTAAGTATGGTTATGTATGGAAACTAGTAATATCGTCTTGCTCTGTCCAATACTTTCTAGGTTGCTGATAATGAGACTCCCATAATTTTCAACAGATGAGGTTCAAGTTGGATAGCCAAGATGATGCAACCAGACAAGCTTGCACCCATGTTTTCAAGTCTGCTCTGCGACAGTATCGGTATAACTTGAGGAAAACTCACTTTGAAGGCAAGGCTAATAGTGAACTTGCCCAAACATCTCTAGTGGAAAACATATCTGATGAAGACTGGAGAGGCCTCTTTAAACACTGGTTCGATCCGAAGTATCAGGTACATTATATATATGTCATCGGATCACATGTTGAAGTCCTATTTACGCATGGGCCACATCTATCTTCTTGTAGGTGAACTGTTCAAAGAACAAGGCCAACCGTACGAAAGTGAAATTCCAACAGACGATAGGATCTTGTAGCTATATTGCACACTGCGAGGCTCTTGTAATTAGCTGTTGTTTCACTCTTTTCGCTGTACCATATTATCATATCTATATTGACTTGTTCCAAATGCAGAGGAAAGCCCGCAAGGACCAAAAAGTACCTGAACCAAATGTTGTGGAAATCTTCAAGGGCTGTCACACCAGCAAGAAGAAGGGCATGACTACACCAGTCAAAGCCGCTATTGTAAGTCATTAATCCTCATGCCTTTTAACTACTACTTACTCTGACTTGTGCCTTGAACTGCATGGTTTGCAGCCAATGTCTATTACTCTTTTCAATTTTATACACAATTGTCTTAGCGTATCACTGAACCTTACAAGGTTTAAAAGAGAGGAGTGATGTTCCTTTGATCTTGACCCGTAATCTAGTTCCGTGCTGGACTTGCCCACACAATGTTACAATTGCCTGTTTGTCTGTTATCAGTTGTTTTGTGATATGAATGACGTCATACTATGCTTATCGTATTATAAACTTCGTCTCTTTATCCTTAGCCCTCAATACAATGTGAAGAAATAGATAATACATTAGCGATGGTACATGGTCATATGTTTGGAACCTGGTATTATTATGTACTTTGCAATAAAACACAACTAATATTTTACATGGGTTCACCAGAATAAGTTCTGTATATAGACCAAAGCTATTTTGTTTGGTTTTGCTGCCTCCTTAATATCTTCTGTTCTGGTACTACTAATGTAAAACCTCAACTTTTCAGTGAGCTATGGAAAAAATGGTGGAATCGCCACCTTCTGAAGGTGGCGAGGCAACTATAACTGCAATGTCAGCTCTTGTTGCAGTGGGTCAGTACCTGTCCACTAACAGTGCCAAAAGCACGTTCCTGCGTAATACTGGGTTGGTTGTTAAGGCAATATCATCCAAACTGCCTCATGATCAAGATATGCAAGCTCAAAGCAATGTTGTATCTGCGCTCCAAACACAAGTCCATTCCCTAACAGAGACCCTTTGGGAAACAAGGAGAAACATTGCTCAATGTCGTCAAGATATGCATGGTTTTGAAACCAGACTATCATACATTTGCTATGTTGTTCAGGAGCCTAGGGGAAATGAAGGCGAGGGTTATGGTGCTCCATTGGACAATACAACATGAAAACGTAACAGTCAGGTCAAATGAACTGAGTTTCTGAACTTCTGGTGGTGCATTTATCTGCTAGACTGTTAAGTTTTATGCCAACCTTCCTTTTGTTATATAGTTGTAATTTGTTTTGGTGCGATACAAAATTTATTCTTAACGTGCAGCCACCGCATGAACAAAACAGCAAGCCATTTTTGTATAGTGTAGGGTGTTCCATATATTTGCACTGGTGGCGATCTTTCATGCCGAGTGGATGTAATATGTGCAATCGCCTTAATAGCCTAGCATTAGTTTCGGCCTTATTTATTTCCTAGTCTTCTTTTTCCCTGGTTTGCTAGTGGCCGCAACTACCATGGGCCATATACGGGCCGTAGGATCCATGGGTCTCCTATGGGCCGTTGATAAATGGGCCTGTAATCAGTGGGCCTCGGGCCATCGGATAAATGGGTCTACATGGGCCATAATCGGGCGTAATTGGTATCGGCCTAGCACGGTAACAGGTCGTAGGACAGCAAAGGCTTAATTCTGTCACAGGCATAACGGGTCGTTAATGGGCTAGAATATAGGACGGGCTGGAAACGGCGCAATGGGTTAACAGGCCAAAAACAGGCCGACTCTTGCCATGGGCCGAATTTGGCCCATTAGGGTAACAGGCCAGTAATGGGCCGACTCTTGCCATGGGCCGAATTTGGCCCATTAGTGGAACAGGCCAGTAACGGGCCGACTCTTGCCATGGGCCGAATTTGGCCCATTAGGGGAACAGGCCAGTAACGGCCCGGAAGTAATCAAGGGCCGAAAAGGAGCCCAAGAACGTATGGGTCGTCAATAGGCCGAAAGTTAACACGGGCTAGAAACGGCCCATGTAAATCACGGGCCGTTAACGGGTATAAAGAAAATTATTATTCATTATGGGCTAGAGTCACCGTGGGCCTTTACCTGGGCCGGCCTATTATGGCACATGAAAATCTTATGGGCCTTTACCTGGGTCGGCCCATTATGGCCCGCGAAATCTTGTGGGCCTTTAGCTGGGCCAGCCCATTATGGTCCACAAAATCTCGTGGGCCTTTAGCTGGGCCGGCCCATTATGGTCCGTAAAATCTTGTGGGCCTTTAGTTGGGCCGGCCCATTTAAACTTGTTGGGTCGTGCCACGTGTCGACGTATCATAGGCGCCTTCTATCCAGTGAGTGGATGACATCTGTCCCGACGATGAGCCGACACGTGTTTCCTCTAGCCAATGATGATTTTACATGTGGAAAATCCCCATTGGTCGGGGCTGTTAACGGGTTATCGGATCCAAAACCCGACCCGATAGCTTAACGGTGTTCCGTTATGGTGGATGCCACATGTCGGTCACCCTTGAGAAAGCACTTCTGTGACGCGCGATTTATCGTCATGGAAGTGGACACTTCTGTGATGATAATTTTGGTAATGTCATGGAACACTTCTACGACAGCACAGGTATGACTATCTTGATTCTGTCATAAATTTGTCATGGATGTACATGCATGACAAAAAAAGCGACCTACTGTGACAAACATGTATCATCACGGAAGTGTATTTTTTTGTAGTGTTGATACCTTGGTTCTCAAAAACTGAGGGAAATACTTACGCTACTTTGCTGCAGCATCCTCTCCTCTTCGGGGAAATCCAACGCAGTGCTTAAGAGGTAGCAAGAAGAATTTCTGGCGCCGTTGCCGGGGAGTCTGCGCAAAAGTCAACATACCAAGTACCCATCACAATCCCTACCTCCCGCATTACATTATTTGCCATTTGCCTCTCGTTTTCCTCTCCCCCACTTCACCCTTGCCGTTTTATTCGCCCTCTCTATCTCTACCCTCCCTCTCTATTTGCCTCTTTGCCCGTTGCCTTCTGCTTGCTTGTGTGTTAGTTTGTTTGCTTATCGTTATGGCTAGTCTCATATCTTCTCCGTTGTCTCCCGAGAATGAAGTTCTAAATTTTAAGCAAAGGGATGGAGAAAATCTAAAAGATGCTTGGTATAGAATTTGCAATGCTCAAAATAGATCTACTAGGAAGCAATCTACTTCAGTTCTTCTCCGCAATTTTTATGTAGGTGCTAGTCCTTGGTACAGATATATCCTTGATACCATTACCGGAGGGAATTTCTTGGGTAGCCATACTTTTGATTCTTATAATGCTATGATAGATTTATTTGGCTCACCACCTCTTTTGGTTAATGGAACTATGTTAACTTTGGAGTATGTTATGCAAAGACTTGAAATTATTGAAAATAAAGTTGCTACCATTGAATTAATTGAAAATCTAGATAAAAAGATCCACAATCAAATTACCCAATATGGATCTAAGGTAGGAATGACTTTGAAAAATATTAAGGAAAAGGAACCCATATTTAATGAGAAAATAAATCTAGATTCCACTAGAATCGATAAACTTGAGGGTATCATTACGAACTTGGGAACCGCTTTTTCTTCCGTAAAGAATACTCCAAGTCCTCCAACTAAAATTGCCAAGCTTATGTATGTTCCTAAAAATAAGGGTGAATCATCTAGTAAGGAAACTGCGAATCTTAAATCTATAAGTATTCGCCCCAATCTTTTTGCTATCATTAAGGAACCAATTGCTAGAAATGAATTTTTCGATCTTGTGCCTAAGATTTTATAATTACTAGAAAGAAAGAAATTCCTAAGGGAGATAGATGCCTCATTGAAGAATTACCCACCAAAGATGGCAATACCTAGATCTATTCTTGCTTGTTATGCCTAGCTAGGGGCGTTAAACGATAGCGCTTGTTGGGAGGCAACCCAATTTTATTTTTATTCCTTGATTTTTGCTCCTATTTAGTAATAAATAAATTATTTAGCCTCTGTTTTGGTTGTGTTTTTTGTGTTTAATTAGTGTTTGTGCCAAGTAGAACCGTTGGGAAGACTTGGGGAAAGTCTTGTTGAACTTGCTGTAAAAAACAAAAACTTTAGCGCTCACGAGAACAACTGTCATTTTTATTTGGAGAGTGCTATTTAGTTAATTATTTGTTTGAGATGATTAATAGATAAATTCCTCACGTCCAGATATTTATTTTAGAATTTTTGGGATTCCATATCTTGCGCTAGCTACAGATTACTATAGACTGTTCTGTTTTTGACACATTCTGTTTTTCGTGTGTTGTTTGCTTATTTTGATGAATCTATGGTTAGTAAAATAGTTTATAATCCATAGATAAGTTGGAATACAGTAGGTATAACACCAATATAAATAAAGAATGAGTTCATTACAGTACCTTGAAGTGGTCTTTTGTTTTCTTTCGCTAACGGAGCTCACGAGATTTTCTACTTTAAGTTTTGTGTTGCGAAGTTTTCAAGTTTTGGGTAAAGATTTGATGGATTATGGAACAAGGAGTGGCAAGAGCCTAAGCTTGGGGATGCCCATGGCACCCCCAAGATAATCTAAGGACACCTAAAAGCCAAAGCTTGGGGATGCCCCGGAAGGCATCCCCTCTTTCGTCTACTTCGAATGGTAACTTTACTTGGAGCTATATTTTTATTCACCACATGATATGTGTTTTGCTTGGAGCGTCTTCTATGATTTGAGTCTTTGCTTGTTAGTCTACCACAATCATCCTTGTTGTACACACCTTTTGAGAGCCATACATAATTTGGAATTTGATAGAATACTCTATATGCTTCACTTATATCTTTTGAGCTTTATAGTTTTGCTCTAGTGCTTCACTTATATCTTTTAGAGCACGGTGGTGGATTTGTTTTATAGAAACTATTGATCTCTCATGCTTTACTTAGATTATTTTGAGAGTCTTGATAGCATGGTAATTTGCTTAAAATCCTATATGCTTGGTATGCAAGATTAATAATAAAACTTTCTTATGAGCATGTTGAATACTAAGAAAAGTTTGATGCTTGATGATTGTTTTGAGATATGGAGGTAATAATATCAAAGTCATGCTAGTTGAGTAGTTGTGAAATTGAGAAATACTTGTGTTGAGGTTTGCAAGTCCCGTAGCATGCACGTATAGTAAACGTTATGCAACAAATTTGAAACATGAGGTGTTATTTGATTGTCTTCCTTATGAGTGGCGGTCAGGGACGAGCGATGGTCTTTTCCTACCAATCTATCCCCCTAGGAGCATGCGAGTAGTGCCGAGGTTTTTGATGACTTGTAGATTTTTGCAATAAGTATATGAGTTCTTTATGACTAATTTTGAGTCCACGGATTATACACACTCTCACCCTTCCATCCTTGTAGCCTCTTCGGTATCGTGCATTGCCCTTTCTCACATTGAGAGTTGGCGCAAACTTTGCCGGTGCATCCAAACCCCGTGATATGATACGCTCTTTCACACATAAACCTCCTTATATCTTCCTCAAAACAGCCACCATACCTACCTATTATGGTATTTCCATAGCCATTCCGAGATATATTGCCATGCAACTTTCCATCATTTCGTTCATCATGACACATTCATCATTGTCATATTGCTTAGCATGATCATGTAGTTGACATAGTATTTGTGGCAAAGCCACCGTTCATAATTCTTTCATACGTGTCACTCTTGATTCATTGCATATCCCGGTACACCGCCGGGGGCATTCATATAGAGTCATCTTTGTTCTAGTATCGAGTTGTAATCATTGAGTTGTAAATAAATAGAATTGTGATGATCATCATTATTAGAGCATTGTCCCAAGTGAGGAATAAAAAAAGAGAAAGGCCATAAAAAAGAGAAGGCCCAAAAAAAAAGAAAGGCCATAAAAAAAGAAAAGGCCCCAAAAAATGAGAGAAAAAGAGAGAAGGCACAATGTTACTATCCTTTTACCACACTTGTGCTTCAAAGTAGCACCATGATCTTCATAGTAGAGAGTCTCTCATGTTATCACTTTCATATAGTGGGAACTTTTCATTATAGAACTTGGCTTGTATATTCCAACAATGGGCCTCCTCAAGTGCCCTAGGTCTTCGTGAGCAAGCAAGTTGGATGCACACCCACTAGTTTCTTTTGTTGAGCTTTCATACATTTATAGCTCTAGTGCATCTGTTGCATGACAATCCCTACTCCTTGCATTAACATCAATCGGTGGGCATCTCCATAGCCCATTGATTAGCCTCGTTGATGTGAGACTTTCTCCTTTTTTATCTTCTCCACATAACCCCCTCATTATATTCTATTCCACCCATAGTGCTATGTCCATGGCTCGCGCTCATATATTGCGTGAAAGTTTATAGGTTTGAGATTACTAAAGTATGGAACAATTGCTTGGCTTGTCATCGGGGTTGTGCATGATGAGAGCATTCTTGTGTGACGAAAATGAAACATGACTAAACTATATGATTTTGTAGGGATGAACTTTTTTGGCCATGTTATTTTGAGAAGACATAATTGCTTAGTTAGTATGCTTGAAGTATTATCATTTTTATGTCAATATGAACTTTTGTCTTGAATCTTTCGGATCTGAATATTCATACCACAATTAAGAAGAATTACATTAAAATTATGCCAAGTAGCACTCCACATCAAAAATTCTGTTTTTATCATTTACCTACTCGAGGACGAGCAGGAATTAAGCTTGGGGATGCTTGATACGTCTCCAACGTATCTATAATTTTTGATTGCTCCATGCTATATTATCTACTGTTTTGGACATTATTGGGATTTATTATCCACTTTTATATTATTTTTGGGACTAACCTATTAACCGGAGGCCTAGCCCAGAATTGCTGTTTTTTGCCTGTTTTAGGGTTTCGGAGAAAAGGAATATCAAACGGAGTCCAAACGGAATGAAACCTTCGGGAACGTGATTTTCTCACCGAGTACAACTCAGGAGACTTGGACCCTACGTCAAGACAATTAACAGGAGGTCACGAGGTAGGGGGGCGCGTCTACCCCCCTAGGCACGCCCCCCACCCTCGTGGGCCCCCTGTTGCTCCACCGACGTACTTCTTGCTCCTATATATATCCACGTACCCCAAAACGATCGGGGACGGAGCCAAAAACCTAATTCCACGGCCGCAACTTTCTGTATCCACAAGATCCCATCTTGGGGCCTGTTCCGGAGCTTCGCCGGAAGGGGAATCGATCACGGAGGGCTTCTACATCATCATCCAAGCCCCTCCGATGAAGTGTGAGTAGTTTACTTTAGACCTACAGGTCCATAGTTAGTAGCTAGATGGCTTCTTCTCTCTTTTTGGATCTCAATACAATGTTCTCCCCCTCTCTTGTGGAGATCTATTCGATGCAATCTTCTTTTTGCGGTGTGTTTGTTGAGATCGATGAATTGTGGGTTTATGATCAAGTCTATCTATGAATAATATTTGAATCTTCTCTGAATTATTTTATGTATGATTGGTTATCTTTTCAAGTCTCTTCGAATTATCAATTTGGTTTGGCCTACTAGATTGGTTTTTCTTGCCATGGGAGAAGTGCTTAGCTTTGGGTTCGATCTTGCGGTGTCCTTTCCCAGTGACAGAAGGGGCGGCAAGGCACGTATTGTATTGTTTTCATCGAGGATAACAAGATGGGGTTTCTATCATATTGCATGAAACTATCCCTCTACATCATGTCATCTTGCTTAAGGCGTTACTCTGTTTTTAACTTAATACTCTAGATGCATGTTGGATAGCGGTCGATGAGTGGAGTAATAGTAGTAGATGCAGAATCGTTTCGGTGTACTTGTCTCGGACGTGATGCCTATATACATGATCATACCTAGATATTCTCATAACTATGCTCAATTCTTTCAATTGCTCAACAGTAATTTGTTCACCCACCGTAGAATACTTATGCTCTTGAGAGAAGCCACTAGTGAAACATATGGCCCCTGAGTCTCTTTCTCATCATATTAATCTCCATCACTTTATTATTGCTTTGCTTTTACTTTGCCTTTTACTTTTTACTTTGCATCTCTATACCAAAAATATTATTTATCATCTCCATCAGATCTCACTTTCGTAAGTGACCATGAAGGGATTGACAACCCCTAAGCGCGTTGGTTGCGTTGAGCTATTGTTTTTGTGTAGGTACAAGGGACTCGAGCATAGCCTCCTACTGGATTGATACCTTGGTTCTCAAAAACTGAGGGAAATACTTACGCTACTTTGCTGCATCATCCTCTCCTCTTCGGGGAAATCCAACACAATGCTCAAGAGGTAGAAGTTATCTATGCCAACATAATAGCACCGGAACGCAGGGGAAGCCGGCGGCATGTGCCGGCGTCCAGGGCGACCAGGTGCGGTATTATAGCGGTGTCATGAGAAGGAGCGCCCATAGTCAGGCCCCGGGGATGTAGCCATATCGGTGAACCTCGTTAACAAATCTCGGTGTCGCGCTTGTGTGATTGCTTGGTCCTGGGATGATCAACGGTATGCCTCAATTTTATTCTAACAAGTGGTATCATAAGCAAGGTTACGAGAAGGTCGCACAGGTTGATCTAGAGGAAGAAACCGATGAATTCATCGATCGGTCGTGCGTCGTCCGTAGAAGCAGTGACGCGAAGCAAAGCAGGGCGGCGATTGCATGGATTTTTTGTGGGCGAATACGTTCGGAGCAATCTGGAAGCGATCTCGGCGAGTTGCAACATCTGCCGGAGTACAGGCGAGACGTGCGGCGGTCGATCAGGTGGATCGATCGGGCGAGCGTCAGGCTGCCGTGCGCGTACGTGTTGTGGATCTTTGACTTCTGATGGCCCATGCCAGGAGGCCCATCCAAGGGTGCCAGCCTAATAGTGGAGGCCGTGAAGGCAAAGGCAACGGGGTGTTGGTTCGCTGGAGATCGTGGAAGCGTGCAATTCTGTTTTCGAAAAAATCGAGACCGAGTCCCTGGAGGCAACGACCTCTCATTGCAACGCGGAAGGAGGCAGATCGAATCGGGAAGAAGTAAATCCATCGTTGTATTGGGCATCCATCGAGTAGCAGAAGGCTTTGGTAGAGATGACAATTGCTAGCATCGGAAGTTGAGCCAAGACAGGAGCAAAGTTCATGTGAAGACCAACTAGTTGGAATTGCTAATAGTACGTGGAAGTTTCATTCGTGCACTTGGGGATCACGGGAAGACTGCTCAGCTTTTTTTCGCAAGGTCAGCCGTACAAAGAACCATGGCGTCAATGGGTACCAGGTTTGAGGTGGAGAAGTTCACGGAACTGAAAACCTTGTGTTATGACAGACAAAGGTGAAAGATTTATTGGCACAACAGGGATGCTTGAAGGCGTTGCGGAAAGTCAAGCCAGCTAAGATGGAATTATCATGTGATGGATTAGAATTTGTGAAAGATGGTTTGGGAGCCTCGAGCGTGTCATGCAACTGGACAAGTTCGGCTGGGTCAGACTAGACAGTCTGACGGGATCGACACAAAGTCGGTTGGTACAGAAGACGGGGGTGAAATCGACTATGACGATGCTGATGGTGACCGACTTCTAGGCGTGGAAACACATGGCGCAGGCCCCCAGGGCTTGTGTGGCTTCGACAAGACTATGGCGCGGGGTTGATTCAAGGTGATTTACACACGGAGCTTGAAGTCGACGGGGCGCGAGGGTGGACTGATCGTCTACCATGGAGTCAATTTGAAGATGGAGCTGGATTGAGGGGCTATGGTGTAAGGATCCAGGGAATCGAAGCCTATTCAGCAACGGGAAAAGCGAGGGACACGTAGTTCGGACTGGAGCCCAGTGGTTTGATGGAAGCGTGAAACTCGTCATCGGTCGGTGATGATCGGTGGTACTCTGCTGTGGGGGTTGAGAGGTGTGGGTTCGCGACCCTTGAGAGTCGACCGGGACAACGGAGGCTCGACGCGGTAATAGTGGCGAGGCGTGCGGTATGCATGAGACATGGAGACATGCCAGGGCTCTGGTGGTCATACATGTGGTGAGACAACTGCAAATTTGACTCGTGATGACTACAAGCAACGGTGAAATTCCTTCAAGTTTTAGACAAGCGATCAAGAAAGGAGCGGTGATGTTGAGTTCAGGTAACTCTTATGTGTGACACGCAATATGTGGGTTGCTCACTTTCACGCAGGTCAGTGATCAGTGTGTGATGGCGTTGGACGGATATTCTAGAAGTTGGGAGCACAAACTAGAGTAACAAGGAACTTAATTTGGCTCGAGAGTTGACTGTGTTCAAGAAAAGGAGGGACTACAAGTTGCAGGTGGAGTCACATGGAGTCTCTGGAGTAGCATCTGTTCTCATGGGATAAGCTCAAGTCCAATGTACATGAAAGTTTGATGCATTGCCGAATTCAAGATGATGAAGAATATTCGCCAAGGTGGAGTTTGTTAGAGTTGTGTCGAATATTGTGTACAAGTTAGGTTACAGTTGGACTCTGAGTTGTATTGTGTTTAGATAGAATATGGAGTCGTGTCCTAATAGGACACTTGTATCCTAGGCCTCTCATATATAGCGGGGTAGACACACGATGTAACCAATGCCAACATAATAGCACTGAAACACAGGGGAAGCCGGCGGCATGTGCCGACGTCTAGGGCGACCGGGTACGGTATTGTAGCAGTGTTATGGGGAGGAGTGCCCATACTTAGGCCCCGGGGATGTAGCTATATCGGTGAACCTCGTTAACAAATCTCGGTATCGTACTTGTGTGATTGCTCGGTCCTCGGATGATCGACGGTATATGCCTCAATTTTATTCTAACATGGAATATCAAAGTTTCAAAATGCACTAGAATTTGATTTTTTTTTCCTTCGTTCACTGGAAACAAGGGGTCAGTACCCTACAAAATTTCAAACAAACAAGGTACTTGCGTTAATTGTGCAACGAGTCATCGTGGCGGTCGTCCATGTTTGCAAAGGTAGGACTAAAAAATAATAACTAGTGTCGTCCGTTTGAAACAAGCCAAGCTTTATATGCCAAGTCAATAGGGCTAAATGGACCTTCGATTTCACAAATCATATTTAATAATCAAGAACATGGGTCTTTGGATCATAACGCATTGCTAAGCAAATAAAATTTAGTTCAAATCAGGTATTTACGTCATTGACGTAGCGAGTCATTTCTATAAAAAGTGAAGATGCACCGAGTGAAAATTTATTACTCTACCAACCTTACTAAGTGATCAAGCCGATGCAAGGTATTGGACACACAACGAGGAAAGCTAGCACACATTCGTGAAGGGTCGATCCCAATGGTTACTCGAGTTGCTCACAAAATCGGAGCATCATTCTTAAAGCTTGCAACCAATGGGCAGGGTATTTGGGGCAAGCGAGGCACGCATCTTGTCGTCACCATTGATGAGCAGGCGAGTGTTTTTTCATCTTTATCAAGATCAGTTTGTCTATTGTCGCAATTGTGTTGTTTTCCATTTGCATGTTGTAGGATGGGATTGCTATGGAGCGGCACAAGCAAATGGGCAAGTCCAACAACAAGAATATTTGCCTTTCATCATTGTTGGAGCCTGATCAAGAACAACACGAAGTGAAAGACGAGGAATGATGAGGCACCATCGAAAAAACCAAAGGGCCAAGTACCTCGTCCTCTACGGAGGTTGACGATGACATGAGAGGAGGCCCAGGAGTCCTACTCCGGGGTCAAGCAAGGGACGACCTGATAGGAGGAAAGGGGCGAAGGAGATGCTCGAGAGAGAAGGGAAGGCTCCATACATGAGAGAGAAGGTTGATAAGCTGATAGTAAAGAAGAAATTGGTGACGTGAGTAACGCAAGACAAGTTGGACTTGACGGAGAAGAAGCACTAAGAAAAATTAGGAAGGTGGTGAGAGACGAACGACAATGAGATGTGTAAGGACGGCATGGAGGAGCATCGGCCTCTATTGGAGAAGAACCGTTTGAGGCAAGGAATGGTGTCCGCGGTTAGTGTATGAAGTTGAATAGTGTTTTTATGGAATCTGATAACACTCGAACGTCTGGTACGAGGCAAATCGAACGTTTTCGATGATAAATTTAGTGTCGTGAGGATGACAATTTCAGTTGGTAAGCATGACAACTTCGTGATTCAGTTTATTTTTTGATGGAAAATTGTTGTGTGTCAACTAACTTGCATCCTCGGGTCAATAAAATTGCTAACGAAAACGTTCAATTTGTCATGTGGTGGCACTTGACATGTACATATTATTTCTGTTTTTTATTTATATATCTATGTTGAATTTAAGATCTATTGGAGTGTATATGCAAACACACATGTCCACCGAGTTTCGAAGGTTTCTTCTTTTGGCAGAAACGTGCCAGAATAGTAGAATTGCTCTTCGTCAGGATGCGAAAACCTTCGGCCCGAAGCATTGGTTTGTCAGTCCCACTGCTCTCTCCTACGCACCCTACCGTGAGATCCGCATCCAACGGCGCTGCTGTATCGCGTAGGTGCGCCGCCTAGGGGCAGGGCGGTCTAGGGTCTCCCGGGCCGCCGCCATGCCCTCCCTTCCCTCCCAATATAAGCCGCTCGCCGCAAATCTAAACTAATCACAGGGCACCACCACACAACACCACGCTCACCGATCACATCGATCGCCTCCCGTTCTCGTCCCCTTCCCCCGTCCCCTCCGTCTCGCCGGGAATGCAGAGCGATGAGGCGGCGACCAGGCACTGACGTCGCCGTCCAGCGCAAGCTGCGCGTCGGCCGCACCTGCCACCGGAAGCACGTCGAGGACGGGTAGAGTGGCCGGATCTCTGCTCCTACAGTTCGATTGCCAGGTAGATTGTCTTCAACACCGATTTCTTGGGAGAGGGAAGGGGGGCGAATCGAGAGATCGGGAATGGCGGGTTCGGCGGAGGGGAAGAAGGGCGGGGTGCTGCAGGGGCGCTACGAGATGGGCCGCGTGCTCGGCCACGGCAACTTCGGGCGGGTGCACATCGCGCGGGACCTGAGGACCGGGCGGGCCGTGGCGGTCAAGGTGGTTGCCAAGGACAAGGTGGTGCGCGCCGGCATGGTGGAGCAGATCAAGCGGGAGATCGCCGTCATGAAGCGGGTCTCCCACCCCAACATCGTCGAGCTCCACGAGGTCATGGCCACGCGCTCCAAGATCTACCTCGCCCTCGAGCTCGTCCGCGGCGGGGAGCTCTTCTCGCGGATCGAGCGCTCCGGCCGCGTCACGGAGGACGTCGCGCGCCGCTACTTCCGCCAGCTCATCTCCGCCGTCGACTTCTGCCATGCCCGCGGCGTCTACCACCGCGACCTCAAGCCGGAGAACCTGCTCCTCGACGAGGCGGGGAACCTCAAGGTCGTCGATTTCGGCCTCAGCGCGCTCGCCGACCACGCCCGCGCCGACGGGCTTCTCCACACCCTCTGCGGCACGCCGGGCTATGCTGCGCCGGAGGTGCTCCGTGACAAGGGCTACGACGGCGCAAAGGCCGACCTCTGGTCCTGCGGCGTCATCCTCTACGTGCTCCTCGCCGGATCCCTCCCGTTCCCGGACGACAACGTTGTTACCATGTACAAGAAGGCGCAGCGCGGTGACTACCGATGCCCGCCGTGGTTCTCGACGGATGCGCGCAGGCTCATTCCCAAACTGCTCGACCCCGACCCCGACACCCGCATCACCGTCGCGCAGCTCGTGGAGACGCCGTGGTTCAAGAAGGCGTCCATCGCCAAGCCCCTAAGTCTTGAGCCGCCAGCATGCGTGAAGGATGCCGGCGACAAGGACGAACCCGAGGCGCTGAACGCGTTCCATCTGATATCCCTCTCCGAGGGATTCGACCTCTCGCCACTGTTCGAGGGCCACCCGGCAAGCCGGCGGCTGGAGGGCGGCATGCGGTTCGCGACGCGGGAGCCAGCACGGGGCGTGGTCTCCCGTCTCGAGGAGGTCGCTGCGCGTGGAGGCGGGCGGATGCGGGTGACCAAGAGCAGCCCGGGGGGCGTGCGCCTGGAGGGCGCGGAACGCGGCGGGCGCAAGGGCCGGCTCGCCGTGGCCGCCGAGATATTCAGCGTGGCTCCTTCGGTGCTCGTGGTCGACGTCAAGAAGGACGGCGGCGACACCCTCGAGTACCTCTCGTTCTGCTGTGACGAGCTCCGGCCAGCCCTCCAGGACATTGTCTGGGCTGCCGACCCTCCGGCGTCTGTCGCCATCGCCGTCTGACGCTGCAGTACCATGTTTCTTTTCTGTTGTTCTTGATTCGGTAGTGACGGGAGTGAAGTAAGCAGCATGTTTATGTTAGTCTGGTCAGTGCGAAGAAGAAGAATCAGCTCTGCCTTCCCTGAAGGATTTCATTTTGTTGCATAATTGTATTGTTTTTGTTATCTGAATATCATGTGTGTGTCAAAGCTTGCCTGCATGATTGCTGTTCCTTATGCGATTGTTTGACAGTGTGGATTAACATAAGAGGTTTTCGCTCAATTCTGTTGAGTGACTGTGTCAGTGTATTGTGTTTTACAAATGCTTTGTATAGAAAGCACTTCTCATATATAAGCAAGGCATCTATAACAAACTAACAATATATACTCCCTCCATAAACTAATATAAGAGCATTTAGATCACTATTTTAGTTACCTAAATGCTCTTATATTAGTTTACAGAGGGAGTAGAATATATACATCTGCTAAAAAGAAGAAGAATATATACATGAATGTGGTTTCCGCTTGTGAGCTCAAATGCTCCCGCGTGAACAGTCCCATGAATAGTAAAATAAAAAATAGTAAAAACCAATGACTTCTTTGTTTGCCATAAAAATAGAGAATTGTCAAAATTTGTACTACAAAATTTCATGGAGAAAAACAATCTTAAATGCTCTAGCAAAAAAAAATCAATGATTGAAAAAAACTGTTTTTGAAAGCATTTTTTCCCAGAACACTAGAGATGTTTTTTCTTCATGAAATTTATAAGTGTGTATATGCAGACAGTTCATCTATCTTTTTGTTACCAAAATAATTAGATTTGTCTTTTTACTATTCTTTACTCCCTCCGTCCCAAAATTCTTGTCTTATATTCTATTAGATACTGATGTATCTAATACTAAAACGTGACTTCATACATCCGTATTTAGACAAATTTAAGACAAAAATTTTGAGACGGAGGGAGTATTATTTTACGGTTCATCGCAGGTGCATTTGAGCTCGCAAGTAGAAGAACACTTTTGCATGAATATGCCGAATTCTTTTACAAAGCAAAGCAGAGGTCAAGATAAAACCATTGTTGGGGACCTTGATATTTCACAAATACCAAAGCAACATGACATATTTACTTGGAATGCAAATTCGCTCGCTAGCCCGAATCTTCTGTCTGGCTAAATTTTGTTCTAGAAGAATGAAACAAACTTCAAATATATCTTCTTGATCCTTGGGGCAATTCTTCCTGTTCTACTTCTCTACATCGAGTGTCTCTGCATGGTCATACAGCAGAGAAAATTTCTTCTACTGTTTTGAATCCTAATCCTATGGACGTCTTGTTTCTAGAGGCACAATTCAAATATAGAAATGCTGCCATACTTAGGTGGAAGTCGAGACCATCCAAATATAGGCACTATCAGTTAAATCTGATACATATTGGACATGGCAGCAATTAAAACTAGATAGGAACGACTAATAAATTCTAATATTGTGAAAAAAATCCTTCACATGAAGTTTATCCAACAAACTAACAATTGCTTACTGCAAAATAGACATAACCTCAAATGTAAGTGCAAACAATGATTTAATCTACAGTTCACGTACTTCGCACAGAAGGACATGAGTAACAATGATATATCTACTAAGCTACTAAGGGCATCTCCATTGTGGACCCACAAATGGCACCGCATATGTTCATTTTTATGTCCGAACGTAGTCCTCGGACGTGATGTGGGAGCCGGCCATCCAATGCTATTTACAAATCAATATGGTTGGGGGAAGAGAGAGTAGAGTAATGTCTTGCAAGTGCGCGGGGTTTCGTTGTAGCTTTTTCGAGTAAGATTATCGATCGCATATGGAGCACATGAATCAATTTTTTTGTCTCTTCAAGGGTTTAAATAGATATGCCTGCAAGTTGAGAGAAATCCAAAGTAGTAGTGACATGGTGGAAATGGTGTAGTGAGCATAAAAGTAAATTACTGAAACTAAATTTAATAACAAGGGTTGTAATCAACGGTGATGAAATCAACAATACTAAAGGGTTCTCGGGGAGTCTGGATTCCCCATTAGCGTGCATCTATAGCGGTGCCTAAACACAATGTTACGTCGGATTCCTAAGCCACTTTGCATATTTTATTTGTGGGTAGAGCCGGTACAGATACATGCATACACACGACAGACCCGTTTCACATACGCCACCATCGTTATTCCCCACTCCGGTTACCAAAATGTGATTAATGGGAAAAATGTCCCATGGACGCATCCTATAAATGGCCTTCTGCTGCAACGATACGGAAAGAAGGGAAATAGTCCCTGTCACATACCTACCTTTTCAACCAGCCGGTTCGCCAGCAGTAATAACCTTCCGTCCAAAGTTGGCATATGTTGGATGGTCAACTCCACTCAACGTCAAGAAGACTGTTAACATAAACATGCAAAGACAATATTAAATCCTAATACCAATCGGTCTATTACACACCAGGATTCATCCATATCCCCGAGAACAAGGGAAACTACTCACACATGGAGGCAACAAGCATCATAAAGGTGTGGATGGTAAACATGAATGGATTACACATGTAACACACAAGTAGATCCACTAGGTATGTTACAATGAGATGAATGTGGATGATGATGATGATGACAACAGAGATGATGATGATGATGATGATGGTGGAGATGATGTTGTAGCCCCCTTGTAGTTGGTGATGAAGATAACGATCTCCTCCTTGCCAATTCCTCCTTCGGATGATCTCCGAAGGCTAGGGTTTTGCCTTCTGGACAAGTTTCTAGTGTCTTTGTGTGTTCGATCTCTGATCCGATTCCATGGGTGGAAATAGTGGACGAGGCGGCTCCCCTGGCACATCATACGACATCCCATACGAGCGGGCACACTCGTATGGTAGGCCATCTTTGGCTCTAGAGCTGCCGCAGACGCTCCTCCTTCACCCCATTTGCTTTATTATTTTATGGTAGTTGATTATCACATTGAATAACATGATTCCACCATAATTCCTGGGATTTCTTCCAAAAGAACTTATTTGTTTCAAAAGGCGTTTCCTGAGGAATAACGAAAAAAAGTAGTGCGCGAACAGGGTAAAATTCCACAAAGCCTATCATGCAGGTAGAAAATTATTAACATAATTATCACATAAACTGAACTCATCATAGAGGGGGGCCATGCATGTGGTGGGATATTATGCTCTGGTGTCCGGTTGGAGGAGAGAGAGAAGAGGGGGACCATGCATGTGAGGAGAGAGAAATGAGAGGAGGCTAGACTAAGGGTTTTTATTAGTAAAGTGCATCTGCAGACTCCCGCAAAGCTCCCCCACTTTTCTTGATCATGCATGACCCATCACATGTGGCCCATGCGAGCTCGTCTGTGGATAAGGCAGCGCTTGCAGTTGACGGGTCAATTTCTTTAGTGCGCACATCTCGTTAGGTCCCATATGTCAGCGATGGAGGGCCGAAGAGAACTGTCGTATCCGGGGTGGTGTTAGAAAAAAAGGTGCCCTAGTCTTATCGCATATCGGATGCATAGCATGCCACATCATCTCAATTCGGGACAAATCGGCTTACTGCTCAGGGAGCACCATGATAACCTACCGTACATGGGTTATCATTGCTACGTCTTGAGCTTGCGTTGCTTTTCCCCGAAGAGGAAGGGATGATGCAGCAGAGTAGCGTAAGTATTTCCCTTAGTTTTTGAGAACCAAGGTATCGATCCAGTAGGAGGCCACGCTCAAGTCCCTCGTACCTGCACAAAACGATAGCTACTCACAACCAACGCGATTAGGGGTTGTCAATCCCTTCACGGTCACTTACGAGAGTGAGATCTGATAGATATAATATTTTTGGTATTTTTGATATTTTTGGTGTAGAGATGCAAATTAAAAAGTAAAAGCAAAGTAAAAAGCAAAGCAAGATTAAACTGATGGAGATTAATATGATGAGAATAGACCCGGGGGCCATAGGTTTCACTAGTGGCTTCTCTCAAGAGCATAAGTATTCTACGGTGGGTGAACAAATTACTATTGAGCAATTGACAGAATTGAGCATAGTTATGAGAATATCTAGGCATGATCATGTATATAGGCTTCACGTCCGTGACAAGTAGACCGAAATGATTCTGCATCTACTACTATTACTCCACTCATCGATCGCTATCCAGCATGCATCTAGAGTATTAAGTTAAAAACAGAGTAACGCCTTAAGCAAGATGACATGATGTAGAGAGATAAATTCATGCAATATGAAATAAACCCCATCTTGTTATCCTCGATGGCAATGATGCAATACGTGCCTTGCTGCCCCTTCTGTCACTGGGAAAGGACACCGCAAGATCGAACCCAAAGCTAAGAACTTCTCCCATGGCAAGAACTACCAATCTAGTTGGCCAAACCAAACGGATAATTCGAAGAGACTTGCAAAGATAACCAATCATACATAAAAGAATTCAGAGAAGATTCAAATATTATTCATAGATAGACTTGATCATAAACCCACAATTCATCGGTCTCAACAAACACACCGCAAAAAGAAGATTACATCGAATAGATCTCCACAAGAGAGGGGGAGAACTTTGTATTGAGATCCAAAAAGAGAGAAGAAGCCATCTAGCTACTAACTATGGACCCGAAGGTCTGAGGTAAACTACTCACACTTCATCGGAGAGGCTATGATGATGTAGAAGCCCTCCGTGATGACGGCCCTCTCCGGCGGACCCCACCCTCGTGACCGCCTCTCTGATGCCTTGGCATAGGGTCCAAGTCTCCTGGATGACGTTTGGTGAGAAAATCACGTTCCCGAAGGTTTCATTCCGTTTGGACTCCGTTTGATATTCCGTTTCTTCGAAACACTGAAATAGGCAAAAAAACTACAATTCTGGGATGGGCCTCCAGTTAATAGGTTAGTCCCAAAAATAATATAAAAGTGGAAAATAAAGCCCAATATAGTCCAAAACAGTAGATAATATAGCATGGAGCAATCAAAAATTATAGATACGTTGGAAACGTATCAGGCATCCCCAAGCTTAATTCCTGCCCATCCTCGAGTAGGTAAATGATAAAAAGAGAATTTTTGATGCAGAGTGCTACTTGGCATAATTTCAATGCAAATCTTCTTAATTGTGATATGAATATTCAGATTCGAAAGATTCAAGACAATAGTTCATATTGACATAAAAATAATAATACTTCAAGCATACTAACAAAGCAATTATGTCTTCTCAAAATAACATGGCCAAAGAAAGTTATCCCTACAAAATCATATAGTCTGGCTATGCTCTATCTTCACCACACAAAGTATTTAAATCATGCACAACCCCGATGACAAGCCAAGCAATTGTTTCATACTCTAACTTTTTCAAAACTTTTTCAATCTTCACGCAATACATGAGCGTGAGCCATGGATATAGCACTATAGGTGGAATAGAATGGTGGTTGTGGAGAAGACAAAAAGGAGAAGATAGTCTCACATCAACTAGGCGTATCAACGGGCTATGGAGATGCCCATCAATAGATATCAATGTGAGTGAGTAGGGATTGCCATGCAACGGATGCACTAGAGCTATAAGTATATGAAAGCTGAGAAAGAAACTAAGTGGGTGTGCATCCAACTCGCTTTCTCATGAAGACCTAGGGCAATTTGAGGAAGCCCATCATTGGAATATACAAGCCAAGTTATATAATGTAAAATTCCCACTAGTATATGAAAGTGATAACATGAGAGACTCTCTACTATGAAGATCATGGTGCTACTTTGAAGCACAAGTGTGGTAAGAGGATAGTAACATTGCCCCTTCTCTCGTTTTCTCTCATTTTTTTATTTTTTATTTGGCCTCTTTTTTTTATTTTTTGTCCGGAGTCTCATCCCGACTTGTGAGGGAATCATAGTCTCCATCATCCTTTCCTCACCGGGACAATGCTCTAATAATGATGATCATCACACTTTTATTTTTCTTACAACTCAACAATTACAACTCGATACTTAGAACAAAATATGACTCTATATGAATGCATCCGGCGGTGTACCGGGATATGCAATATGACAATGATGGAGTGTGTCATAATAAACAGAACAGTGGAAAGTTGCATGGCAATATATCTCGGAATGGCTATGGAAATGCCATAATAGGTAGGTATGGTGGCTGTTTTGAGGAAGGTATATGGTAAGTGTATGATACCGACGAAAGGTGCGCGGTATTAGAGAGGCTAGCAAAGGTGGAAGGGTGAGAGTGCGTATAATCGATGGACTCAACATTAGTCATAAAGAACTCATATACTTGTTCCAAAAATCTAGAAGTTATCAAAGCAAAGTATTACGCGCATGCTCCTAGGGGGATAGATTGGTAGGAAAAGACCATCGCTCGTCCCCGACCGCCACTCACAAGGAAGACAATCAATAAATAAATCATGCTCCGACTTCATCACATAACGGTTCACCATACGTGCATGCTACGGGAATCACAAACTTTAACGCAAGTATTCTTTAAATTCACAACTACTCAACTAGCATGACTTTAATATTATCACCTCCATATCTCAAAACAATTATCATGCTTCAATCTTTTCTTAGTATTCAACACACTCAAAAGAAAGTTTCACAAATCTTGAATACCAAGCATATTATTAAGCAAATTACCATGCTATTAAGAGACTCTCAAAATAATTTAAGTGAAGCATGAGAGATCAATAGTTTCTTTAAAAAAAATCCACCACCATGCTCTAAAAGATCTAAGTGAAGCACATAGAGCAAAATTATAACGCTTAAAAGATATAACTAAAGCACATAGAGTAAAACTACATAGCTCAAAAGATATAAGTGAAGCACATAGAGCAAATCTACTTAGCTCAGAAAGATATAAGTGAAGCACATAGAGTATTCTATCAAATTTTACTTCATGTATGGCTTTCTCAAAAGGTGTGTACAGAAAGGATGATTGTGGCATACTAAAACACAAAGACACAAATAATACAAGACGCTCCAAGCAAAACACATAGCATGTTGGTGAATAAAAATATAGCTCCAAGTAAATTACCGATGGAAGTGGACGAAAGAGGGGATGCCTTCCGGGGCATCCCCAAGCTTTGACTTTTTGGTGTCCTTGGATTATCTTGGGGGTGCCATGGGCATACCAAATCTTAGGCTCTTGCCACTCCTTGTTCCATAATCCATCACAAGAATTCACCCAAAACTTGAAAACTTCACAACACAAAACTTAAAGTAGAAGACTCATGAGCTCCGTTAGCGAAAGAAAACAAAAGACCACTTCAAGGTACTGTAATGAACTCATTCTTTATTTATATTGGTGTTAAACCTACTGTATTCCAACTTCTCTATGGATTATAAACTATTTTGCTAACCATAGATTCATCAAAATAAGCAAACAACACACGAAAAACAGAATCTGTCAAAAACAGAACAGTCTGTAGTAATCTGTAGCTAGAGCAAGATCTGAAACCCCAAAAATTCTAAAATAAATTGCTGGACGTGAGGAATTTATCTATTAATCATCTGCAAAAAGAATTAACTAAATATCACTCTTCAAATAAAAATGACAGCAGTTCTGGTGAGCGCTAAAGTTTCTGTTTTTTTACAGCAAGTTCAACAAGACTTTCCCCAAGTCTTCCCAACGGTTCTACTTGGCAAAAACACTAATTAAACACAAAAAACACAACCAAAACAGAGGCTAAATAATTTATTTATTACTAAGCATGATAAAAAAGCAAGGAATAGAAATAAAATTGGGTTGCCTCCCAACAAGCGCTATCGTTTAACGCCCCTAGCTAGGCATAAAAGCGAGGATAGATCTAGGTATTGCCATATTTGGTTTTAGAGAAAAAGAGAGAAAACTTGTTATCTATGGAATTAATCTTTCTATTTTGACAGAGTACATGTCCATTAATGGTAGAAGACCGATTAAGAATGTTGCAGAAATTGGCATCTAGGCTAGCTTTTATCTCTTTAATAGATTCGTTTTAGTAAGAAAGTAAGAGAGATGTGATTTCAGTTTTCTCATTAATGGGGTACCCAAATATAGTTTTCATCCTATAATAGGTATCTATGGGGTCCCCTTCAAGAAAACCCCCCTCGAAAATAGAATCTAAAACTTGTTTGAACGAAGCGGGTAGCCCAACATAAAAGCTTTTTAAGTAAATCTCAATTTGATATTGGGGTACATAGCTAGACCGGATCCTTAACAGCCTATCCCAAGCATCTTTCAAAGATTAATCAAGTAAATAATGAAAAATTCCGGAATCATCTTTATCAAAATTACTAAGGTTCTCATTGATAACTCCGGCAAGTTGTTCTATATCATTCAGATTTACGAGTTCAGATAAGATAGCAGGATTGTCTAAAGCACTAGAACTTGGGAGAGAACCCCCAACTCTTTTTGGTTTTGACATGGCGAGGGAAAAGAGGCAAACAGAAAAAGAGAGGGAGGAGGAGATTGGGAAAGAGAGGGTGAATAAAACGGCAAGGGTGAAGTGGGGGAGAGGAAAACGAGAGGCAAATGGCAAATAATGTAATGCAAGAGATAGGGATTGTGATGGGTACTTGGTATGTTGACTTTTTGCGTAGACTCCCTGGCAACGGCGCCAGAAATGGCTCATTGTCGGGAGTCAAATCTTGACTTGCACGAACCTCCCCGGCAACGGCGCCAGAAATCCTTCTTTCTACGTCTTGAGCTTGCGTTGGTTTTCCCCGAAGAGGAAGGGATGATGCAGCAGAGTAGCGTAAGTATTTCCCTCAGTTTTTGAGAACCAAGGTATCAATCCAGTAGGAGGCCACGCTCAAGTCCCTCGTACCTGCACAAAACGATAGCTACTCGCAACCAACGCGATTAGGGGTTGTCAATCCCTTCACGGTCACTTACAAGAGTGAGATCTGATAGATATAATATTTTTGGTATTTTTGGTATTTTTGGTATAGAGATGCAAAGTAAAAAGTAAAATCAAAGTAAAAAAGCAAAGCAAGATTAAAGTGATGGAGATTAATATGATGAGAATAGACCCGGGGGCCATAGGTTTCACTAGTGGCTTCTCTCAAGAGCATAAGTATTCTATGGTGGGTGAACAAGTTACTATTGAGCAATTGACAGAATTGAGCATAGTTATGAGAATATCTAGGCATGATCATGTATATAGGCATCACGTCCGTGACAAGTAGACCGAAACAATTCTGCATCTACTACTATTACTCCACTCATTGACCGCTATCCAGCATGCATCTAGAGTATTAAGTTAAAAACAGAGTAACGCCTTAAGCAAGATGACATGATGTAGAGAGATAAATTCATGCAGTATGAAATAAACCCCATCTTGTTATCCTCGATGGCAACGATGCAATACGTGCCTTGCTGCCCCTTCTGTCACTGGGAAAGGACGCCGCAAGATCGAACCCAAAGCTAAGCACTTCTCCCATGGCAAGAACTACCAATCTAGTTGGCCAAACCAAATGGATAATTCGAAGAGACTTGCAAAGATAACCAATCATACATAAAAGAATTCAGAGAAGATTCAAATATTATTCATAGATAGACTTGATCATAAACCCACAATTCATCGGTCTCAACAAACACACCGCAAAAAGAAGATTACATCGAATAGATCTCCACAAGAGAGGGGGAGAACTTTGTATTGAGATCCAAAAAGAGAGAAGAAGCCATCTAGCTACTAACTATGGACCCGAAGGTAGGTAAACTACTCACACTTCATCGGAGAGGCTATGATGATGTAGAAGCCCTCCGTGATGACGGCCCTCTCCGGTGGAGCTCCGGAACATGCCCCAAGATGGGATCTCATGGATACAGAAAGTTGCGGCGGTGGAATTAGGTTTTTGGCTCCTGTTCTGATCGTTTGGGGGTACGTAGGTATATATAGGAGAAAGGATTACGTCGGTGGAGCTCCGAGGGGCCCACGAGGAAGGGGGCGCGCCCTAGGGGGCCGCCCCCCACCCTCGTGACCGCCTCTCTGATGCCTTGGCGTAGGGTCCAAGTCTCCTGGATCACGTTCGGTGAGAAAATCACGTTCCTGAAGGTTTCATTCTGTTTGGACTCCGTTTGATATTCCGTTTCTTCCAAACACTGAAATAGGCAAAAACATCAATTCTGGGCCGGGCCTCCGGTTAATAGGTTAGTCCCAAAAATAATATAAAAGTGGAAAATAAAGCCCAATATAGTCCAAAATAGTAGATAATATAGCATGAAGCAATCAAAAATTATAGATACGTTGGAGACGTATCAATCATTGGTCCCTAAGCGCAACCATTAATGAGCATGTTTGTCCTTGGCCCCTGTAGAGAGCTTAGAAAACCTCTGACCCAGCCTTTGACTCTTTACCATCCATTGAATCCCTCTCGCAAATGTTCACTTGAAGGGTCATGGAACTCAGGAGATCTATTTACCTAGGGGGGTATAATCATCCCAAGGCTTCCTCGGGTTCCCTGTGCTTTGATGCTCGGGAAGCCCGAGCTCTAATGTCTTCATCTCCTAGATCCTAAGATGTCTAACCAAGTCCATCTTCAGCTAGCGCAGGATACCCTGTATGCTTCCACACTGATAGTAGCCCTCGGTTTTTCCACCTAGCGACATATTCATAGTGAATGTGGCTGGTGGGAGGCCCTTTCTCCATGATGGCCAGTTACAGAATGCCAACCCACTGTTATAGAAACATAGGCGTCTCTCTGGCTCTCACGTGCCATGGAAGCGGATCATCGTGCCCGTCCACCGCTTGCACAACGGAGGCGTTGCCTTGATCCATGCATCATAGTGAAGCCACTGCATGGCGGCCCCGCGAGGACATTGGGAGTCGGTCTCAACTTTTAATCTTGATGCAACTATCCCTTCATCTAGGTTATAAGGAGGCCTTGAGACCATGTGAGACCCCTCACACATTTTTATTCTCCCGACCCTGAGTTGCTTGATCCTGTCCCCATGACTTGATTCCTTTCTTGTGGCCATCAGTTCCTCCTCAAGCTACTCTGATGTCCCCTTTCGTAGGTGATTCCGTCGAGCATCATTGGACAACATGCTAGGTGTGCTCTTCTCAACAGGCGGTGCTGATGCCTCCCCCCTCCCCAGTAGTGGTTGAGGCTTCACAACTTTATGTCCATCCATCCTGAATTATTTGTGGAGGTGGAGGCCAGTGAGACTATCTATGGCTGGAGAGGATGGTGTGTGTCAGTGTCAAAACCGGTGGATCTCGGGTAGGGGGTCCCAAACTGTGCATGTAAGGCGGATGGTAATAGGAGGCAGGGGACACGATGTTTTACCCAGGTTCGGGCCCTCTTGATGGAGGTAAAACCCTACGTCCTGCTTGATTAATATTGATGATATGGGTAGTACAAGAGTTGATCTACCACGAGATGGAAGAGGCTAAACCCTAGAAGCTAGCCTATGGTATGATTGTCGTTGTCCTACGGACTAAACCATCCGGTTTATATAGACACCGGAGAGGGTTAGGGTTACACAAGGTCGGTTACAAAGGAGGAGATATCCATATCCGTACTGCCTAGCTTGCCTTCCACACCAAGTAGAGTCCTATCTGGACACAGGACGAAGTGTTCAATCTTGTATCTTCATAGTCCAACAGTCCGACCAAAGGATATAGTCCGGCTGTCCGGAGACCCCCTAATCCAGGACTCCCTCAGTGTGGCTCCATGACGTAGCATATTCGTGGAGCAGGGCAACACGTGAGCCACAAACGGCGCACACTCGTGTCCAAGCTTGCCCCTACCAGAGCGCTTCTTGGTCCAGGTGATGGACATGTTCCAAGTGAGAGTAGAGCCCCTGGCTTTGTGGATCATTATCAAATCCACCATGGAGGAGCGCACTAGCATGGGATCGCCGGAGGCCCCGCTCTCTTCATGGGATATCTTCAATTTGGCGTTGCGAGAGTTGAAGTCACCCAACCCGCAGCCTGGCGCAGCTCCTGCGTTGAAATCGCTAGACTGAATACTTAACTATGGGAATATGAAACGGATGGGTGAGAAAAAGTGTCCGCTTACCTAGCTCGGAGGATTGTACATAGAAAATCCGCCCTGCGGGTTGACGCGGAGGAATTCCTCCTCTTCTCCCTTGTACAAAGTGGATAAGATCTTTATTAGAGCAGCAACCGATTCCGGCCCTTTACGGCCGTAGCGGGTGGCGTCATCCTCCCAGTTGAAATCCCACATGGGGTGGCCTCTATACTGAAGCGGCTGCACCCCCGCATAATACATGTGGCCATGACCTCGATCATGGTCAATCCGGATCGAGCTAACAAACTTATCCGGCTCATCAGGTAAAGAACGTCCCTGTCATCTTCCTCCAGGGGGCTCCATGGACGCCAGCTCCGGCTCTTCTTCAAAGGAGCGTTGTCGAACTCAGGGAGGCCGATTCAAATAGGGTCCGGGAGGGGGACGTCTTCTATATAAAACCATTCTGAAGGCCAGTCTTTGGACGTCTTCTTTGGGGTTCCGGATAGATATCCGGTCCCGGCAATACGCCACACTTCGGCTCCACCCACTTGATATATTGACCCCTTTTGAGAACAGGGCACAAGGCAGAACAGCTTCTTCCACAGCACGAAATGAGCCTCACAGCCCAAAACAGCTCGCAAAGGGCTATGAAGCCCGCGATATGCAATATGGAGCCAGGCGTAAGGTTATGCAACTGGAGGCCGTAGAACTCCAGGAGCCCCCGGAGAAACGGATGAATTGGAAATCCGAGCCCTCTTACCAAATGAGGGACAAGGCATACCCGCTCTCCCTTGGAGGGATTGGGAAGGCTCTCCACTTGCTCTCCGCCATTATAGGTGGCGAGCCCGGCTCGAACCGGGACCATGTATGCTGGGGGAAGAAATCCCTTGGTCTGAAGCATCACTAATTTGCTGTGCGGGACGGGACATCTCTCCCAATCTCCAGGCTTGGGGATAGGGGAGCGAGAGGAGGACCTGCATCGACCGGCCATGATGGAATGGATCTCTGTCGGATGTGCTCCGATGAAGGCTCGCCAAGGGAGGATGGTGTGATTTGGATCTGAATCCTCGTCTTTTTAATAGGCAGCTCATTCACACAGCTAGGGGGGTAAATGTAAAAACACCCTGCCTCTTCACATTCGCTCGACACATGGAAAGTGGCCATTATTGGGCGTGGAAGCCAAGGAACGCAGCATTCACAAGAGGCTGGACACTATTTGAATAGGTACACGGAATTTGGAGAGGAACCCGCCTTGCAATGCCGAAGACAATCTGCGCGCCGAACTCATCGTAATTGAAGCCTGGTTCGGGGGCTACTGAGGGAGTCCTGGTTTAGGGGGTGTCCGGATAGCCGGACTATAACCTTTGGCCGGACTCTTGGACTATGAAGATACAAGATTGAAGACTTTGTCCCGTGTCCGGATGGGACTTTCCTTGGCGTGGAAGGCAAGCTTGGCAATACGGATATTAGATCTCCTCCCATTGTAACCGACTCTGTGTAATCCTAGCCCTCTCCGTTGTCTATATAAACCGGAGGGTTTAAGTCCATAGGACGAATATACAATCATACCATAGGCTAGCTTCTAGGGTTATGCCTCTCCGATCTTGTGGTAGATCTACTCTTGTACTACCCATATCATCAATATTAATCAAGCAGGATGTAGGGTTTTACCTCCATCAAGAGGGCCTGAACCTGGGTAAAACATTATGTCCCCTGCCTCCTGTTACCATTCGGCCTAGACGCACAGTTCGGGACCCCCTACCTGAGATCCGCCAGTTTTGACACCGACAGCGACCCTGAAGCAAGCGCTATCCGAGGCCGAAAACAAAGCGGACAAGGAGCGCACCGAGCGGGAAAGGCATGAGGCACGGGTGGGCGTGGTGCAGCAAGAACTCCACACTCTTGTGATGAAGCACGAGGCGTTGGAGCTTGACTTGAAGACGTGAGAGTCCGAGATTGCCACCACCCGTGAAAGTGCAAAGAGTGTCAAGGCCGAGGCACAGAAGGCCCTCCAGGAGATTGATGTGATGAAGAAGATAGCAGCGGGTAAGGCATTCTATATGCAAAGCAAGCATGTGAAAGTAAATTACCTGTTACTTACCCGAATCCGGAGCTCTCCAGGAGCATTCGCAGATTTGCCCTGCAGCGTGTCGGATGCCGCACAGTTTTACCAGGCCGAGGAGGGAAGTTCAACGGTTAAGTTGTTCTGGGCCCAATATACTGGGACCGAACACCCGGTGCCTATGAGCGACCAGCTAAAGCAGCTGGTCGAGCTACACAAGGCGGCCGAACAGGCCATGAAGGGCTTTATAGTCTGGCTATGGCCTGGCGACGCCCTTCTGAACAGTTACTTCGGCCTGGTGAGGCGGCTTGTGGATGCCTTCCCACGGCTGGAAGTCGTCAAGCGGTCCGTCTGCATCGAAGGTGCACGCCGGGCTTTCGCCCATGTGAAGGTACAATGGGCCAAGCTGGACGCCGTGAAGCTGATCAAGGAAGGGCCGCCGGAGGGCAAGGAGCATCGCCACCCCGAGATGTACTATGAGGGTGTCCTGAAGGGTGCCCGTCTCGTAGCGGACGAGTGTAGGAAAGATATAATATTTGAGTGAACTCGCTCGTGTAATCCTGTATTCATGAAAACTTGTTCATATGCGCTATGCAATGCTTGTTTGAATTTAAAATATTACCTTCTGTTCAGCTGTTCATCAGATCTGAGAGATGGCTAGTCGTCGGCTTCTGCCCCCATGCCATGAGTGCTGGGGTGTTCGTGATAAACCTGAGCACTCTTGTTCCCATTTTTGGGTCCTTCGAGGGAGGTGCTCAGCACAACGAACAAGGCAATCGGACTATAATGCGTTATCACTCTCACTTAGCCATAGAATTCTGTAATTTTAAATTTCGGCGAAGCCCCTAGTATTCGGAAGGCCAAATCTGGGGCGCGATACACGCCTTAAGCCCGACAGGGCCGGCTCCTCGCTCTAAGCGGCATAAGTCTTTAAGGACTCCAAAACCTCTCGAACAGCGACCAGTCTCTCGCCTTATCATGACAGTCAGTTTTAGCTTTCTCTACTGAGGTGCTTAGCCCAGCAGAACCGGGGCACAATCACAGTAGTTCTCCCAGTGCTACCTTAGCCGATATAGCGGAACGTAAGGTACCAAAACATGGGAGCCGGGCAAACCCAACTATTGACCCAAGACATGATTCGGACCTGATGCATATAATGCTATAAGTTCGGGGTGTTGCACTGTCGAAAGTGTTCGGACTTCTCATGCTGTATTGTGGGGTATGCTTAAGCCCCTAGCGTATTGGCCGTACCAGAGTGTACGGGTGCTGGATGTCACGAATGAACATATATATAAAAAAGAAGAATGCAATAAAAGCCTTAATGCAATGCATTGTTTATTAAAAGATGTGCGTTAGAGCAGAATGATATAGGTAGTGCGATAAGCAAAAAGTAGGACTATTTAACATGTCCCCTCCAAGGGCAAGCTAAGGAATGGTATTAAAGCAAGTATTTCACTCGTTATCGTAATCCACCTGGGAGTTCGGTGGTGCGACGTAGCTTTCTGCCTCCTTGGTTGCTGCATCATGTGTCCGATAATCGTGCTACCGGATAGGTTTTCCAGAGATTAAGGTCCTGACAGAGAAAAATAACAAAGCGGGAAGCCCCTAGTGCGGTTGAGCCACGTATTGGAGCGCGTCGTAGTCGTGCCCCCCTCCCCACATATGCCCATGGTATTTTTAATGCGTAATTATGTACGCGGGGCACAGATTTAGCTGTTTGGCTAGGACTGGGGTGGGGGCCGCATTGCTACGTGAGCTCAGAACATGCCAGGCGGTCTAGTTGCCGATTACTCCGAGCGCGCTTGAAGGTGTCCGGGTCTTGAAACGCCGAACTGGTGGATTGCCTAAAGAGGCTGCTTTGCGCTTTTGCTGCGAGGGCCGCAGTGTGCTCCTTCGTGCGGAGAGAGCGCTCTGTGTTTCCATTAACTGTGATGACCCCCCGAGGTCCTGGCATCTTGAGCTTAAGGTATGCATAATGCGGTGCCGCATTGAATCTCGCAAATGCGGTTCGCCCGAGCAGTGCGTGATAGCCACTGTGGAACGGGACCATATCAAAGATTAACTCTTCGCTTCGGAAGTTATCCGGGGATCCGAAGACCACTTCCAGTGTGACTGAGCCTGTGCAATGGACCTCTACACCTGGTATGATGCCTTTAAAGGTCGTTTTTGTGGGTTTGATCCTTGAGGGGTCTATACCCATTTTGCGCACTGTGTCCTGGTAAAGCAGGTTCAGGCTGCTGCCGCCATCCATAAGGACTCAAGTGAGGTGAAATCCGTCAATGATTGGGTCTAGGACCAGTGCAGCGAATCCGCCATGACGGATACTAGTGGGGTGGTCCCTACGATCGAAGGTGATCGTCCAGGAGGACCATGAGTTGAACTTTGGGGCGACTGGCTCCAACGCATATACGTCCCTGAGCGCATGCTTCCGCTCCCTGTTGGGGATGTGGGTTGCGTATATCATGTTCACCATTCCCACTTGTGGGGGGAACCTCTTCTGTCCTCCAGTGTTCGGCTGCCAGGGATCTTCCTCGTCATCGCTATGTGGCCCTTTATCTTTGTTTTCGGCATTTAACTTGTCGGCCTGCTTGAATACCGAACAATCCCTATTGGTGTGGTTGGCTTATCGGGGGTGCCCTGTATTTGACACGAGCTATCGAGTATGCGGTCCAAACTGGACGGGCCCGGAGTGCTTCTTTTAAATGGCTTTTTCCGCTAACCGGGTTTAGAGCCTTTGAATCCGGCATTGACTGTCGTATCCTCGGTATTGTCGCTGTTAATGTGGCGCTTATGTTTGTTGCGACGTGACCTGCTATTGCCGTCCTTGGTATCCGAAGTACCACGGTTCTTTGATATGTTATTACTGCGAGCCAGCTAGCTGTCTTCTCCCGCACAAAAGCAGGTCATGAGTGTCGTGAGGGCTGCCATAGATTTCGGCTTTTCCTGACCAAGGTGTCGGGCTAGCCACTCATCGCAGATGTTGTGTTTAAAAGCTGCTAGGGCCTCTGCATCCGGACAGTCGACAATTTGGTTTTTCTTTGTTAGGAACCGTGTCCAGAATTGCCTAGCTGGTTCCTCTGGCTGCTGAATTATATGGCTCAGGTCATCGGTGTCTGGTGGTCGCACATAAGTGCCCTGAAAGTTGTCGAGGAATGCGGCTTCCAGATCTTCCCAACAACCATTGGACTCTGCTGGCAAGCTGTTGAGCCAATGCTGAGCTGGTCCTTTAAGTTTGAGTGGGAGGTATTTGATTGCGTGTAGGTCATCACCGCGGGCCATGTGGATGTGCAGGAGGAAATCCTCAATCCATACCGCAGGATCTGTCGTGTCGTTGTATGATTCTATGTGTACGGGTTTGAAACCTTCTGGGATTTGATGATCCATTACTTCGTCTGTGAAGCATAAGGGGTGTGTGGCGCCTCTGTACTGGGCTATATTGCGACATGGCTCCAATGAGTCTTGCCCGCTGTGCTCGGCCCGGCCGGATTTCCTTTTACTATATCCGTCATGACATTTATCGTCTCGCATAGTGGCGCGCCCTCATGATCCGTAGATCGATCTTGCATGTTTTTCTTTGTCCTCCAATACGTCTCGCAGGTCCGGCGTATTTCCCCATGCCTTTTTATTTGAATGGCGTCGGGGTGCAGGCTGAGCTTTTGGCTGGACTGCCTCTCTATCGCGGCCACGAGGTGGCCGATCAGCCGCATCATACGCTTCTTCCTCCAGTCGGGGTAGCAACCTGCATTTTGGGTAACTCTTGGAGGGGCGTTCGAGTTTATATTCCTCAGTCGCGAGGACTTCAGTCCATCTGTCAGCTAGCAGATCTTGGTCAGCTTGAAGCTGCTGCTGCTTTTTCTTAAGGCTATTTTGCCGTGGCTATAAGCTGGCGCTTGAAGCGCTTCTGTTTGACGGGATCCTCTGGCACGGCGAATTCGTCATCGTCGAGGCTTGCCTCGTCGTCGGAGGGGGCATGTAATTATCATCCTCCGCCTCTCCATCTGCTGCTCTCTCTGGGGGGTTGGCCTCTCCATCCTCCTGTCCTAGATCGTGCTGGAGGGGATTGTTGCCATCTTCGGCACTATTCAGAGTGTTATTATCTCCTGTGCCGATATCACTACTTTTGCTTTGGTGGGACTTAGAGCGGCGCTGCTGACGTTGGCGCTTGGGTTGCTTCTTGGAGGGGTCATCCTCCGCTGTCTCGTCGCCATTGCCTTCTTTGGGCGTGTCCACCATGTATATATCGTATGATGAGGTGGCTGTCCAGTGCCCTGTGGGCAGTGGTTCCTCTTCGTCTCCCGCATCATCGTCCATACCGTCGATGTCTTCGGAGTCGAAGTCGAGCATGTCGGTTAAGTCATCGACAGTGGCTACTAAGTGGGTGGTGGGTGGGCAGCGAATTTCTTCGTCATCCGCATCCCAATCCTGCCGGACATAGTTCGGCCAGGATCCTCCTGACAAGGAGAGAGACCTTAATGAGTTCAGTATGTCGCCAAAGGGTGAGTGCTGAAAAATATCCGCGGAGGTAAACTCCATGATCGGCGCCCAATCGGATTCGCTAGGAACTGGCGCAGGCGGTTTGGAGTCCATGGCCGGAGAAGGATCCGGCAGTCTGACAACACGGCTCTCGTGCAAGGTAAGGTCAATGTTCGGCTTGATCGTCGCTGAGGGTAAGGCCTCCGTGGCGGGGTCCATCCACCCGTCCATGGACGGCACAACTGGCTCCGAATTGAGGGTCGGAGCGGCTGCCGATGCGATCTCCTGAACACTGTCTGATGGTAGAGCTAAATCATACTCATTGTGACCGTGTGACGCACAAGGAAGAGGCTCGAATCCGTCGAAAATCAAGTCTCCGCGGATGTCGGCCGTGTAGTTCAAGCTTCCAAACCTGACCTGGTGGCCAGGGGCATAACTTTCGATCTGCTCCACATGGTCAAGCGAGTTGGCCCGCAGTGCGAAGCCGCCGAATACAAATATCTGTCCGGGGAGAAAAGTCTCACCCTGGACTGCATCGCTATCGATGATCGTAGGAGCCATCAAGCCTAACGGCGACGACACAGAGGAACTCTCAATGAAAGCACCAATGTCGGTGTCAAAACCGATGGATCCCGGGTAGGGGGTCCCGAACTGTGCGTCTAAGGCAGATGGTAACAGGAGGCAGGGGACACAATGTTCTACCCAGGTTCGGGCCCTCTTGATGGAGGTAAAACCCTACGTCATGCTTGATTAATATTAATGATATGGGTAGTACAAGAGTTGATCTACCACGAGATCGGAGAGGCTAAACTCTAGAAGCTAGCCTATGGTATGATTGTCGTTGTCCTACGGACTGAACCCTCCGGTTTATATAGACACCGGAGAGGGTTAGGGTTACACAAGGTCGGTTACAAAGGAGGAGATATCCATATTCGTACTGCCTAGCTTGCCTTCCACGCCAAGTAGAGTCCTATCCAGACACGGGACGAAGTCTTCAATCTTGTATCTTCATAGTCCAACAGTCCGGCCAAAGGATATAGTCCGGCTGTCTGGAGACCCCCTAATTCAGGACTCCCTCAGTAGCCCCTGAACCAGGCTTCAATGACGATGAGTCCGGCGTGCAGTGTTGTCTTCGACATTGCAAGGCGGGTTCCTTCTCCGGATATACCACAAAAGAGTTCAAATAAAAGGATAGTGTCCATCCCTGCAAAACAAGTTCCACATATATCCGCCAAGAGAATAATATTTCCACAAATCTAATCTGCTGACACGTTTTGGCAACATGACATTAAGCCATGGCCCGGTGATTATTCGAACCGTTTCCTTTAACTAGCCCCGCACATAACGTGAGGCAGTTTTTTGACACGTCTTGTCAAGGCAGAGATCGTGTCCCCCTTATTACGGGATTCTCATCAATACGGGCGTGGGTAACCCAACCGCGCCATCGATTACGGAGCTTGGGGGGTAAGCGAGTTTTACCATGCTAGTGGGGGCGCATAGTTTCGGTCGCCCTTATAAAGGGACAAGGTTTAACCTTTTTCTACCCACGCCTTCTTCCTCCTTGCTCATCCATTCTTGCGCACTCGAGTTCCAACACCCAAGCCCACATCCTTCCCCTCAACCTCCTCCAATCATGTCCGGAGCGGGAGGTAAGTGGATGGCTTCCTCCGTTATGGAGGGACACATCAAGAAGCTGCGGGGAGCCAGATACTTGGCCGCGAATGTCGCACATCGGCTGCCCGCTGCGGGGCAGATTGTTCCTACCCCTGAACCTCACGAGAGGGTAGTTTTCCTCCACCACTTCCTCTGCGGACTGGGGTTTCCCCTCCATCCATTCGTCTATGGTCTCATGTTCTACTATGGGCTGGACTTCCATGATCTGGCCCCGAACTTCATCCTCAACATTTCGGCGTTCATCGTCGTGTGTGAGGCTTTCCTCCGCATCCGGCCCCACTTCGGCCTGTGGTTAAAGACCTTCAATATCAAGCCGAAGGTAGTGGGCGGCCAACAAGCAAAATGCGGCGGAGCCATGGTGGGCAAGATGCCCAATGTTATATGGCTCGAAGGCTCCTTCGTGGAGACCATAAAGGGGTGGCAATCGGCGTGGTTCTATATCACTGAGCCGCGCGACGCCAAATGGGTGGCTGCCCCCAAGTTTTGATCCAGAATCCCCACGCAGCTGACCTCCTAGAAAGAGAAGGGCCTGTCCTGGGGTTCATCGGTGGAGCTGGACAGACTCCAGAAATGTATCCAGAATATGGCAAGCAAGAAGCTCAAGCTTGTCAACATAGTCCAGGTCATGCTCATCCGCCGGATCCTCCCGTATCAACACCGGGATTTCAACTTGTGGGAGTTTGACCCGGACCAGCACCAGACTCTGAGCGAGCTCTTCGACACGACGCACAAGAACGTCTGGAAGGTGCTGTTCAAGGGCGCCGAGGTCCCTCCCTCCCTCACCGAGGACCGCGGGCTAAGCGCAAAGCAACGAGCGCATTCGGTGAGTTCTATACATCGGTAGGATATTTTATTTCCCCTAGCTTAATCATGTGCGGGGTCTGATCTCCATGCCTTTGACAGGACTTGGTGGAGACGTCGGGGCAAATTAACTGTCCGGCCCCTTTGCCCGAAGACACTGCGGACGCTCTCCTGACGGAGATGCTGACTCCGGCTCCTTACAAGGTGCTCGAGAAGACCAAGAAGGCCAAGGGAACCCGAAAGAGCTCCCGGCGCCAGGTGTTATCGGACTCATCGTCCAATAACTCCACGATGCACTCCTCCCTTGAAGACGAGGAGGAAGATGAAGATGTTCCCCCTCCAGTCGGGGGAGACAAGAAAAGCAAGGCCGCCCCTACTGGGGGGGCTGAAGGGTCCAAGAAGGGAAGGACTCTCCTTCCGGACTACTCCACCACCACCGCCGAAGGCGAAGACGAGTGGCTGCTCAGGGCCAAGCCCCTGGCGAAGTCCTAAGTATTCGGATACCAGAGTAACTCATAGCATTCCTTTGTCGCACTGCTTCTCCTAATGCCGAATTATGATTGTGCAGACCGCCCCGAACCCGTATCGATGTATCCTCGTTGGACGGCTCCCTTGGCTCGTCGGATATGGATAGCGATCCACTTCCGACCGCCACCTCCCCTTGCCCTACGGACAACGCCGAGGTGTTGTCTCAAGAGGCACTGGGTCGAGGGGAGACAGTCCCGGAGGCGCCTCAAAGCGACCTTCCGGACTCCGGAAGCAGGGGGAACAAAGCCCCCGAGGGCTCCGAGTTCGGCCCTCAACCGAACACCGCATCGGAACCTCCAGTGGTTCCGGACTCTGGCAGGTGGCCTCCTTCCAAGAGGGGCAAGACGCCTGTGCCGGTGACCTCTGCCCATCCAGAGGCACCGGACAATCTGCTGGGAGGGCTTCGCAGCGCTTCCATTGACGAAGAGCACCGCACTATTATGAGTGCGGTGGTCCAGAAGGTTCAGTCCGCCAAGAGCGGACTGACTGAAGCCTGTGCCAGCCTTCTAACAGGCTTTTGAGGTAAGTTTTTTGAAATATAGGAGAAATATTACCGCATAGACAGTAGCCCCTAATGCTCTATTCGGTGTTCACAAAGAAAAGCCGAACAGAGGATCAAACAATATCACAGGAGTCTAATATAAGTATGTCTATATGCGTATGCAGGCTTCGCTGTTGGCATCTGCCGCACTGACTGCGGAGGTCGCCGCACTGAAGCAGGACCTTAAAGGGTCCAAGGACGAGCTCGGCCTTGCCAAGAGGCAGCTCGAGGAGAACAAAGGTAAGTAGTACCTAGTCTATGGATATGTATAAAAAGAATGCGATTGCAAAATGACAGGATCATCGTAAATTTGCCAGGGGCCACGACCGAGGTGGCGACTGAGGGAGTCCTGGTTTAGGGGGTGTCCGGATAGCCGGAATATACCCTTTGGCCGGACTCTTGGACTATGAAGATACAAGATTGAAGACTTCGTCCCGTGTCCGGATGGGACTTTCCTTGGCGTGGAAGGCAAGCTTGGCAATACGGATATTAGATCTCCTCCCATTGTAACCGACTCTGTGTAACCCTAGCCCTCTCCGTTGTCTATATAAACCAGAGGTTTTTAGTCCATAGGACGAATATACAATCATACCATAGGCTAGCTTCTAGGGTTTAGCCTCTCCGATCTCGTGGTAGATCTACTCTTGTACTAACCATATCATCAATATTAATCAAGCAGGACGTAGGGTTTTACCTCCATCAAGAGGGCCCGAACCTGGGTAAAACATTGTGTCCCCTGCCTCCTGTTACCATCCGGCCTAGACACATAGTTCGGGACCCCCTACCCGAGATCCACCGGTTTTGACACCGACATTGGTGCTTTCATTGAGAGTTCCGCTGTGCCATCGCCATCACGAAGGATGCCTCATCCCGTCTTTAAAGACGGCACTGTTGCTAAGTGAGCTTTGGCTGTCGGCCGAACTCTCCAGCTAGGTGGTTTTCTTATGACCGCCTGTACGGCCGCTGCGCCGACGATGACTTCTCGGGTCATCGAAAGCAATCTTCACATCAACTAGGAAGTCACCGAGCAGTTAGATCCAATGGAGCTCTCTTCCCTAAACGAGCTCTTGGATCGCATCGCCGCCCTAGGAGTCGCTACAGACTACGATCAGATTGGGCCTAAACCCGATCTGAGAGAGATCAACTCTCCCCAGGTCACTCATCACGTTGCAGTGGTGGAGGAACAATGAGGCGACCCTTCATCTATCTTAAGGACTAGCTATGTCCGGATTCCCAATCCCTCCAAGCCGGATACCCGCGGAGGGGGGGACGTCACTCAAGACCTGAACCTAGAGTCAGGCAGCGGGCTAGATTCATTGGAAAACATCCAAGAATCCAAACTTCCGAGTTCAGAAACTCCTTGGCCCCTGAGTCTCAGATTGGGTGAGGTTTCGGATTCAATTCCACCCACCCACCCAAACATAAGCGATCTATCCCAAATTAGGCAAGAGCCCGAAGAAACAGTACACCATTACTGGGCCAGATTCCTCCTGGTCATGAACAGGATAAAGGACTGTCGCGAGGAAGACGCAATTTCATTCTTCTGCAATAATTGCACGGACAAGGAAATCCTCAACACCATAAGTCGCCGCGAAATTACATGCTTTGCCGACTTGGCGTCCATAGTACGAAAGTACTGTGCGATGGAAAGCGCCTGGAAAACCGAAATAAAATTTTGGGATAATCCGGCCCTGAATACAAACCCAGTCCGAAATAAAAGGGTGCATCATCGCCAGATACCCAGGTTAAACACCAAAAAGCAAAAACCCTCTACAGGGCATGGAACCGTACTGGAGGGATGGCTCAATGGACCCTGTAAAATTCATAGTGCAGAGGGCGCCACACCAACTCATAGCCTTAGAGCATGTTGGATACTCCGGCAGGTGGCCAAAAGTGGCAAAGATCTTCTAACCCCAGAAGCCACAGAGCACCAGCCCAGGGATACCAGTACGGTATTAACAGTCTTCGAGACTTTCGCATCAAATAATATGCAAAAACGAACACTCCGCAGCCTTGCCGACGTCTACCACGTGGCAATAATAAACCCGTGGAGTGACACGGCTATTACTTTTACTGCCAGTGATGAACCTAAATTCCGAACAGCCCGAGCACCAGCCGCATTGGTCCTCAGTCCAATAGTGGACGGCTTTCGATTCACCAAGGTACTCGTGGACGGTGGCAGTGGATTGAACCTCATTTATGAGGAAACCCTTCGAAAAATGGAAATAGACTAGAACCGCATTGAGCGAAGCAACACAACCTTTAGAGGAATAATCCCCAGTCGGGAAGTGCGCTGTACAGGAAAAATCACACTAGATGTGGTGTTCGGCACACCGGATAATTACAGGTCCGAAGAGGTCACGTTCCAAGTGGCCCTGTTCAGTAGCGGATACCACGCTCTATTAAGGCGGGGGCGTTTACAATCTTCCAAGCCATACCCCATTACGGGTACATGAAGCTCAAAATGCCCGGGCCCAACGGAATCATCACTCTTGCTAGTGATCCGGACATAGCACTCCGCGCCGAAAGTAAGACAGCCACACTGGCCCTCGAGGCACTATCCGAAGCCCTAGCGGCCGAGGAACTGACTGTGCTGTGCTCCACGGTGAACAGGGATGACGTGATACTCGATAAAAGATCCAAGTCCACCTCCTTTAAACCGGCGGACGAAATAGTCAAATTCCAAGTCCATCCAACGGACCCTACAAAAACAGCTTCCATCGGGGCACAATTAAACCGTGATGTCGACGCCGTACTACGAGAGTTCCTACGCGAGAACTGGGACATTTTTTCCTGGCACCCTTTAGACATGCGAGGAATCCCACGCAGGCTGGCCGAGCATAGCCTAAATATCCTAAAAGGATTCAAGTCAGTCAAGCAGGCTCTTCGGCGTTTCTCCGAACCTAAGAGACAAGCCATGGGAGAGGAACTAGCCAAGCAATTGGAGGCCAGATTCATCAGAGACATAAAACATCCGGACTGGCTAGCAAACCTGGTGATGGTACCAAAGAAGGACAAATCCTGGCGCTTGTGCATCGATTTTAAGGACCTCAACAAGGCCTGCCCAAAGGATCCCTTCCCCCTCGCCCGCATCGATCAAATCATCGACGCTACCGCAGGACACGATTCATTGTGTTTCCTCGACGCATACTTCGTCTACCATCAAATTAAGATGGCAGAGCCAGACCAAGCCGCAACGGCATTCATCACACTGTACGGCCCATTCTGCTTCAACACAATGCCCTTCGGGATCAAAAATGCCGGCGCAACATATCAGCGCATGATTCAGACATGTCTGGCAAACCAGATCGGCAAAACAGTGGAGGCATACGTAGATGACGTGGTCATCAAAACCAAGCATGTCGAATCTCTAGTAGACGACTTGAGGCTCACATTCGATAACCTCCGAACATACGACATCAAGCTCAACCCAGAAAATGCGTTTTCGGCGTACCAGCCGAAAAGCTCTTGGGCTTCATTGTATCCGGTAGAGGAATTGAAGAAAATCCAGCCAAGATCTGAGCTCTGTCACAATTGGACATCCCAAAGGACCTCAAAAAAAATATAAAAATTGACCGGATGCGTGGCGGCTCTAAGCCGCTTTATCTCCCGCTTGGGAGAAAAGGCATTACCCCTTTATCGCCTCCTCCGGCGCACCGAACACTTCGAGTGGACGGATGCCGCCACGGCCGGACTCGACGAAATAAAAGTCATATTGGCAACAAACCTAGTCCTGGCCGCGCCAAACATTGGCGAACCAATGCTATTATACATTGCGGCAACTCATCAAGTTGTAAGCGCAGTGCTCGTCGTCGAATGAGAAACGGACGGACACAAATTCCCCCTTCAAAAGCCGTTTTACTATGTGTCCACTGTCCTTACTCCATGCAAGTCACGGTACCCGCATTATCAAAAGATAGCGTACGCGGTATTTATGGCATCCCGGAAGCTGCGACACTACTTTCAAGAGTGTTCGATAATGGTAGCCTCGGAAGTACCACTTAACGATATTATAAACAACCGTGACGCGATGGGCCGGATTGCCAAATGGGCCATTGAGCTCCTCCCGTTTGACATAACTTACAAGCCACGGCGAGCTATTAAGTCGCAAGTTTTGGCCGACTTCGTCGCCGAATGGACGGAAGCCGAACTCCCTAAAGTGTACGGCACATATTACAACTGGATCATGCACTTCGACGGCTCCAAAATGTTGGCTGGTCTAGGGGCTGGCGTCGTTTTGACGTCCCCAACAGGAGATACAGTTCAATACGTACTCCAGATAATGTATACGGACTCCAACAACGCAGCCGAATATGAGGCCCTTCTACATGGTCTCCGGATGGCAGTATCCATGGGCATTCAACGCCTAGATGTGCGCGGGGATTCGAACCTCGCGATATCCCAAATAAATGGAGACTTTGATGCTAAGGATCCGAAAATGGCAGCTTATCGCAACACCATCCTAAAAATGTCATCTCGGTTCGAGGGGCTCGAATTTCACCATATAGCCCGGGAAAACAATTAGGCAGCAGATGTCCTGGCACGCATCGGCGCAAAATGTGATGCCGTCCCTCCCAACATCTTCTTGGAGAGGCTGTTCAAGCCATCCGTAGTATGGGAAGGGGAACCCGGAAATAACAGCCCGGACCGAACCGCACTGCCCGACACTGAACATTCTGACATAATTGGAGGCTCTGCCAATGAAATAACATCTTCAGCCCACGTAATAATGGCAGTAATCGCCCCGTGGACAGAACCATTCCTAGCCTACCTAACTAAGAAGGAACTTCCCGCGGACCAAAATGAGGCACGCTGCATAGTGCGGCGATCTAAAGCCTATAAAGTCCATGAGGGAGAGCTTTATAAGAAAAGCACCACCGGAGTCCTTCAAAGGTGCATCTCTGAAGAGGAAGGGCGGAATCTTCTGGCTAAAATTCATGCCGGACTCGGCAGTCACCACGCGGCAGCCCGGGCCCTTTTAAGCAAGGCCTTCTATACAGGCTTCTATTGGCCGATGGCCCGGGCAGACGCTCAGGACTTAGTCCAATGATGCGTTGGTTGCCATCTTTTTGCTAACCAAAGCCATATGCCACCCACCGCCCTCCAAACTATCCCCATCACCTGGCCCTTCGCGGTCTGGGGGCTTGACATGGTTGGACCCCTTAAAGGAGGAACCCACAAGCAAAAATACTTACTGGTCATGGTGGACAAGTTCACCAAATGGATAGAAGCCAAGCTTGTTAAGACGGCCAAATCCGGACCGGTGATAGACTTCATATCCGGGGTCGTACACCGTTACGGCGTCCCCCACATCATCATCACTGATAACGACACGAACTTTACGGACGACGAGGTAAAACTCTGGTGCAAAAACATGGGCATCAAGCTCGATTATGCTTCAGTCTATCACCCACAAACTAATGGTCAGGTCGAGCGAGCAAATGGTCTTATCATGAGCGGCATCAAACCCAGATTAGTGCGGTCCCTCAAGGAATCTAACACGCATTGGGTAAAGGAGCTCGACTCCATACTCTAGGGGCTCCGGACCACGCCGAATCGCACTACCAGATACACACCATTCTTTATGGTATACGGTGCAGAGGCGGGTCTGCCCTGCGACATCATTCATGACTCACCTCGAGTGCGCATGTACGAAGAAAGAGAAGCTGAGCTCGATCGGCAGGACAATTTGGACGCCTTGGAGGAGGAGCGTGATGTGGCAAAAGCCCGTTCCGCATTCTATCAACAGCAGGCTCAAAGATACCAAAGCAGAGAAGTACGGGCCAAAACTTACAATGTTGGCGAGTTAGTTCTACGCCTGCCGGATAAGAAAAAGGACAAACTCAAGCCCAAATGGGAAGGTCCCTTCATCATTGACCAAGTCCTGACTGGTGGAGCATACCGTCTGCGGGATGCATCGGATAATCGACTCGAGCCGAATCCATGGAACGCAGCCCGACTCCGAAGATTCTATGCCTAACACCGGACTCTGTGTTCGTCTCCTTCCTCTGTCCATTTTTTATACACTATATGTCTTATATTTTTCTCCTTCTCCTTTTCTTTTCCCTCACAGACTTTAGGGGCCCATTCGTGCCTTGTTTGCACGCAACTGACGCGTTATCCACGCTCATTATACCTGGGGGCTTCTTTAACAGAAGCTTATTCATACGGGCTTTTTGCCCAACACATGTGTTATCCTTCCGCATGTACCCTTTATTCACCATTATATGCATCGATATGACTTAAGTTTTGGCCAAGCTGGGTTGCCTGGCTCTTGTATTTATGCCCTACGTTCCCGTTAATTCGGCTAGGGCATAAGGGGAGCACCTCTGCGATTGTTACTGCTGGGTCAGCCGGATGTGTTCCTCAGACTGGGTGAAGCCGAAAGCTAGCATTCTTAAGGGAATATTCGGTCGGTGAACTAAAGATGATTTTTCACTTATTTACTTATGCACCCCCAGATGTTTTTTCTGTGTCTCTTCTCGCAGTCCGGACATGCACTTTAGGGCATGCCTCCCAGGGAAAGGAACCCCTAACGGAACTATTCTCCCTGGAAGATGTTTCTTGCTAACCATGTAATATAACATAACTAGTTGGGCACTTGTCTGTTCAAGCACTAATGACCCCTACGCCTAGTCTCCACGCATGCCCCGATTCTTACATAACCGAGAGGGTATTCGGATACACTCCGGACCGTCGGGTCCCGAGGTTGAAGCGAAAAGGTCCGCCACGACAAACGATCTACAATCTGGCTAGAAGGCATTATACATGTCACTTTAAATTACATAGTCAATTTGGCTGGTTGAATTCCTCTTCAATACCATCCAATAGGCTGTCTAGTCTACAGTCCTGTTGGGAATACTTTGCGGCTAATTCTACTTGGCCGTACACTAAGCTCACAGGGATCTCCTTCCCATCGGGCCCCACAGTTCCGACCTCGGCCATGTGGTTTGGGTCAGCCTTCGTGTACCGCGTCTTCACCATGGCCCAGGCTTCCCTGCCACCCTAACGGCAGGCCGATATCTTCCATAATCAGAAGCGCCGCCGCGCTCCCTTCAGCTTCTCTGCAAGCTCTCCAAGGCCTTCGGGCATTGAGACAGATGGCCACAAGGCCTGGGCGACGCCTTGCATCACCTGCCGAACTCATTAGTGCAGTTGTGAGAGCTCGGGAAGAAGGTCACCCGTAGAACCGGGCATTTCCTCTGTGGGATGACCTATTAGCATACCTACAGACATAACTCTGTCAGCCAACTTCCTCGCCGAACTCTTTTTCAAACTTCGTTCAAGCACTTACTAAATATGCCGTGTCGAAGCCACCGATTCTCCTTAACGGAGTCCGACAGTTGGGCACGAACATCCTTTAGTTCCACACCAAGCTTGGTGTTGGCATCTAGGAGATCATTCTTCTCCTGCCTCACCCTCGTAAGCACGCTCTCATCGGCTTTCAGCTAGCGTAGGAGCTGTTGCTTATCCGGATTTACTCCAGCGTCATCTGCAATTTTATTGTCAGATCTGCATATATGCCGCACTTTATATGATACTTATCATTTGAAGGATATATTACCAGAGGGTGTCTCTTTGGGCTCCCCTGCTGCGGCCAGTGCAGCCTGAAGTTGGGCTTTGCACTCTTCCAGCTCCTGGGACAGTTGGGTATTCTTTTCTGTAAGAACCTGCATAATATATGCTCCTTAAATCAGTTATTCTAACAGTTTCAAGTCTCAGGGGCTACTGATATATATAATCACCAAATTTTCTCACCCGTATGTCTTTTACGTACTGCTCCGTGGCTCTGGCTAGACCATTTTGAGCGGCACAGAGGTACGCATCTCCCGAGTTGAAGGCATCCAATGCCTCTTGGGAGAAACAAGCATCACGAAGAACAGTTCGGCGACTCCTGTGGTTCAAGGCACTTTCCACCTCGGAATTGGTGGCGGACAATCTATCCGCATCCTTTGTTGGAGGAGCGCCCGGCGCACGCCTCGTATTCGTTCTTGCCTCCGAATCCGGCCTTGGAGCCTGGCTGGTGGAGGCGCGATTAGTAGCCTCTCCGGGTATAGTCCGGCGAGCGCTCTATTTCCTAAAAAGAAGGCATGGGCGTTAGTATGCCTCTGAGTATAATGTCTTGGAATAAAGACGGTGCGCTGTACCGCTGCGCCGGTGTCTCAATCCGGACTGCGTGTCTTTTCAGCCTACCTAGCCTCGCGGCCCCTTGTTGGCTAGTCGCTGCAGGCTCGGCCTTCCGCCTAGAGGACCTCCCCTGCAAAACATAGTTGTTATAAGGTAATCAAAAACACGCAAGGATGGATCCCTTTTCAAAGTATTGGGACTTCGGTCTCAGTTACCCGTGAGGCTGGAAGTAGCCCAGGGTAATCGGCCGTAATGGCCACCAAGGCGTTGTCATTGCTCAATTGGTAAAATACCCCATCGATCAGCTCCATAGATATGTCCGAATCCTCTTGGGAGGCCGGGTCAAGGGACCGTTCCGGGTCCTCAGGATGTGGAGGGGGGTTGTTTATCTCCCTTACAGCCTGGCGCAGCTCCTGCGTTGAAATCGCTAGACTAAATACTTAACTATGGGAATATGAAACGGATGGGTGAGAAAAAGTGTTCGCTTACCCAGCTCGGAGGATTTACATAGAAAATCCGCCCTGCGGGTTGACGCGGAGGAATTCCTCCTCTTCTCCCTTGTACAAAGTGGATAAGATCTTTATTAGAGCAGCAACCGATTCCGGCCCTTTACGGCCGTAGCGGGTGGCGTCATCCTCCCCGTTGAAATCCCACATGGGGTGGCCTCTATACTGAAGCGGCTGCACCCCCCACATAATACATGTGGCCATGACCTCAATCATGGTCAATCCGGATCGAGCTAACAAACTTATCCGGCTCATCAGGTAAAGAACGTCCCTGTCATCTTCCTCCAGGGGGCTCCATGGACACCAGCTCTGGTGCTTCTTCAAAGGAGTGTTGTCAAACTCAGGGAGGCCTATTCGAATAGGGTCCGGGAGGGGGACGTCTTCTATATAAAACCATTCTGAAGGCCAGTCTTCGGACGTCTTCTTTGGGGTTCCGGGTAGATATCCGGTCCCGGCAATACGCCACACTTCGGCTCCACCCACTTGATATATTGACCCCTTCTGAGAACGGGGCACAAGGCAGAACAACTTCTTCCACAGCACGAAATAAGCCTCACTGCCCAAAAATAGCTCGCAAAGGGCTACGAAGCCCGCGATATGCAATATGGAGGCAGGCGTAAGGTTGTGCAACTAGAGGCCGTAGAACTCTAGGAGCCCCCGGAGAAACGGATGAATTGGAAATCCGAGCCCTCTTACCAAATGAGGGACAAGGCATACCCGCTCTCCCTTGGAGGGATTGGGAAGGCTCTCCGCTTGCTCTCCGCCATTATAGGTGGCGAGCCCGGCTCGAACCGGGACCATGTATGCTGGGGAAAGAAATCCCTTGGTCTGAAGCATCACTAATTTGCTGTGCAGGATGGAACATCTCTCCCAATCTCCAGGCTTGGGGCTAGGGGAACGAGAGGAGGAGCTGCGTCGACCGGCCATGATGGAATGGATCTTTGTCGGATGCGCTCCGATGAAGGCTCTCCAAGGGAGGATGGTGTGATTTGGATCTGAATCCTTGTCTTTTTAATAGGTAGATCATTCACACAGCTAGGGGGGTAAATGTAAAAACACCCTGCCTCTTCACATTCGTTCAACACGTGGAAAAAGGCCATTATTGGGCGTGGAAGCCAAGGAACGCAACATTCACAAGAGGCCGGACACTATTTCAACAGGTACACGGAATTTGGAGAGGAACCCGCCTTGCAATGCCGAAGACAATCTGCACGCTGGACTCATCGGCATTGAAGCCTGGTTCGGGGGCTACTGAGGGAGTCCTGGTTTAGGGGTTGTCCGGATAGCCGGACTATAACCTTTGGCCGGACTCTTGGACTATGAAGATACAAGATTGAAGACTTCGTCCCGTGTCCGGATGGGACTTTCCTTGCCATAGAAGGCAAGCTTGGCAGTACGGATCTTAGATCTCCTCCCATTGTAACCGACTCTGTGTAACCCTAGCCCTCTCCGGTGTCTATATAAACCGGAGGGTTTTAGTCCATAGGACGAATATACAATCATACCATAGGCTAGCTTCTAGGGTTTAGCCTCTCCGATATCGTGGTAGATCTACTCTTGTACTACCCATATCATCAATATTAATCAAGCAGGATGTAGGGTTTTACCTCCATCAAGAGGGCACGAACCCGGGTAAAACATTATGTCCCCTGCCTCCTGTTACCATCCGTCCTAGACGCACAGTTCGGGGCCCCCTACCCGAGATCCGCCGATTTTGACACCGACAGCGACCCTGAAGCAAGCGCTATCCGAGGCGGAAAACAAAGCGGCCGAGGAGCGCACCGAGTGGGAAAGGCATGAGGCATGGGTGGGCGAGGTGCAGCAAGAGCTCCACGCTCTTGTGATGAAGCACGAGGCGTTGGAGCTTGACTTGAAGACGTGAGAGTCCGAGCTTGCCACCGCCCGTGAAAGTGCAAAGAGTGCCAAGGCCGAAGCACAGAAGGCCCTCCAGGAGATTGATGCGATGAAGAAGATATCGGCAGGTAAGGCATTGCAGGCATGTGAAAGTAAATTACCTGTTACTTACCCAAATCTGGAGCTCTTCAGGAGCATTCGCAGATTTGCCCCGCAGCGTGTCGGATGCCGCACAGTTTTACCAGGCCGAGGAGGGAAGCTCAATGGAGAAGTTGTTCTGGGCCCAATATACTGGGACCGAACACCCGGTGCCTATGAGCGACCAGCTAAAGTAGCTGGTCGAGCTACACAAGGCGGCCGAACAGGCCATGAAGGGCTTTATAGTCTGGCTGTGGCCTGGTGATGCCCTTCCGAACAGCTACTTCGACCTGGTGAGGCGGCTTGTGGATGCCTGCCCACGGCTGGAAGTCGTCAAGCGGTCCGTCTGCATCGAAGGTGCACGCCGGGCTTTCGCCCGTGTGAAGGTACAATGGGCCAAGCTGGACACCGTGAAGCTGATCAAGGAAGGGCCGCCGGAGGGCAAGGAGCATCGCCACCCCGAGATGTACTATGAGGGTATCCTGAAGGGTGCCCGTCTCGTAGCCGACGAGTGTACGAAAGATATAATATTTGAGTGAACTCGCTCGTGTAATCCTGTATTCATGAAAACTTGTTCATATGCGCTATGCAACGCTTGTTTGAATTTAAGATATTACCTTCTGTTCGGCTGTTTATCAGATCTGAGAGATGGCTAGTCGTCGGCTTCTGCCCCCATGCCACGAGTGATGGGGTGTTCGGGATAAACCTGAGCACTCTTGTTCCCATTTTTGGGTCCTTTGAGGGAGGTGCTCAGCACAACGAACAAGGCAATCGGACTATAATGCGTTACCAGTCTCACATAGCCATAGAATTCTATAATTTTAAATTTCGGCGAAGCCCCTAGTATTCGGAAGGCCAAATCTAGGGCGCGATACACGCCTTAAGCCGGACAGGGCCGACTCCTCGCTCTAAGCGGCATAAGTCTTTAAGGACTCAAAAACCTCTCGAACAGCAACTAGTCTCTTGCCTTATCATGACAGTCAGTTTTAGCTTTCTCTACTGAGGTTCTTAGCCCAGCAGAACCGGGGCACAATCGCAGTAGTTCTCCCAGTGCTACCTTAGCCGATATAGCGGAACGTAAGGTACCAAAACATGGGAGCCGGGCAAACCCAACTATTGACCCAAGACATGATTCAGAGCTGGTGCATATAATGCTATAAGTTCAGGGTGCCGCACTGTCGAAAGTGTTCGGACTTCTCACGCTGTATTGTGGGGTATGCTTAAGCCCCTAGCGTATTGGCCGTACCAGAGTGTACGGGTGCTGAATGTCACGAATGAACATATATATAAAAAAGAAGAATGCAATAAAAGCCTTAATGCAATGCATTGTTTATTAAAAAATGTGCGTTAGAGATGAATGATACAGGTAGTGCGATAAGCAAATAGTAGGACTATTTAAGATGTCCCCTCCAAGGGCAAGCTGAGGAATGGTGTTAAAGCAAGTATTTCACTCGTTATCGTAATCCACCTGGGAGTTCCGTGGTGCGACGTAGCTTTCTGCCTCCTTGGTTGTTGCATCATGTGTCTGGTAATCATGCTGCCGGACAGGTTTTCCAGAGATTAAGCTCCTGAAAGAGAAAATAACAAAGCGGGAAGCCCCTAGTGCGGTTGAGCCGCGTATTGGAGTGCGCCGTAGTCATGCCCCCCTCCCCACCTGTGCCCATGGTATTTTTAATGTGTAATTATGTACGTGGGGCACGGATTTAGCTGTTTGGCTAGGACTGGGGTGGGGGCCGCATTGCTACGCAAGCTCAGAACATGTCAGGCGGTCTAGTTGCCGATTACTCCAAGCGCGCTTGAAGGTGTCCGGGTCTTGAAACGCCGAATTGGTGTATTGCCTAAAGAGGATGCTTTGCGCTTTTGCTGCGAGGGCCGCAGTGTGCTCCTCCGTGCGGAGAGAGCGCTCTGTGTTTCCATTAACTGTGATGACCCCCCCCCCCGAGGTCCTGGCATCTTGAGCTTAAGGTATGCATAATGCGGTACCGCATTGAATCTTGCAAATGCGGTTCGCCCGAGCAGTGCGTGATAGCCACTGCGGAACGGGACTATATCGAAGATTAACTCTTCGCTTCGGAAGTTATCCGGGGATCCGAAGACCACTTCTAGTGTGACTAAGCCTGTGCAATGGGCCTATACACCTGGTATGACGCCTTTAAAGGTCGTTTTTGTGGGTTTGATCCTTGAGGGGTCTATACCCATTTTGCGCATTGTGTCCTGGTAAAGCAGGTTCAGGCTGCTGCCGCCATCCATAAGGACTCGAGTGAGGTGAAATCCGTCAATGATTGGTTCTAGGACCAGTGCGGCAAATCCGCCATGACGGATACTAGTGGGGTGGTCCCTACGATCGAAGGTGATCGGACAGGAGGACCATGGGTTGAACTTTGGGGCGACTGGCTCCAACGCATATATGTCCATGAGCGCACGCTTCCGCTCCCTCTTGGGGATGTGGGTTGCGTATATCATGTTCACCGTCCGCACTTGTATGGGGAACCTCTTCTGTCCTCCGGTGTTTGGCTGCTGGGGCTCTTCCTCGTCATCGCTATGTGGCCCTTTATCTTTGTTTTCGGCATTTAACTTGCCGGCCTGCTTGAATACCCAACAATCCCTATTGGTGTGGTTGGCTTATCGGGGGTGCTGTGTATTTGACACGAGCGATCGAGTATGCGGTCCAAACTGGATGGGCCCGGAGTGCTTCTTTTAAATGGCTTTTTCCGCTGACTGGGTTTAGAGCCTTTGAATCCGGCATTGACTGCCGTATCCTCGGTATTGTCGCTGTTAATGCGGCGCTTATGTTTTTTGCGACGTGACCTTCTATTGCCGTCCTTGGTATCCGAAGTACCACGGTTCTTTGATATGTTATTACTGCAAGCCAGCCAGCTGTCTTCTCCCACACAAAAGCGGGTCATGAGTGTCGTGAGGGCTGCCATAGATTTCGGCTTTTCCTGACCAAGGTGCCGGGCTAGCCACTCATCGCAGATGTTGTGTTTAAAAGCTGCTAGGGCCTCTGCATCCGGACAGTCGACGATTTGATTTTTCTTTGTTAGGAACCATGGCCAGAATTGCCTGGCCGGTTCCTCTGGCTGCTGAATTATATGGCTCAGGTCATCGGTGTCTGGTGGTCGCACATAAGTGCCCTGAAAGTTGTCGAGGAATGCGGCTTCCGGATCTTCCCAATAGCCAATGGAATTTGCTGGCAAGCTATTGAGCCAATGCCGAGCTGGTCCTTTAAGTTTGAGTGGGAGGTATTTGATTGCGTGTAGGTCATCACCGCGGTCCATGTGGATGTGCAGGAGGAAATCCTCGATTCATACCGCAGGATCTGTCATGCCGTCGTATGATTCTATGTTTACGGTTTTGAAACCTTATGGGATTTGATGATCCATTACTTCGTCTGTGAAGCATAAGGGGTGTACGGCGCCTCTGTACTGGGCTATATCGCGATGCAGCTCCAATGAGTCTTGCCCGCTGTGCTCGGCCCGGCCGGATTTACTTTTACTGTATCCGGTGTGACGTTTATTGTCTCGCATAGTGGCGCGCCCTCGTGATCCGTAGATTGATCTTGCATGTTTTTCTTTGTCCTCCAATACGTCTCGCAGGTCTGGCGTATTTCCCCATGCCTTTTTATTTGAATGGTGTCGGGGTGCAGGCTAAGCTTTTGGCTGGAATGCTTCTGTATCGCGGCCACGAGGTGGCTGATCAGCCGCGTCATACGCTTCTTCCTCCAGTCGGGGTAGCAACCTGTATTTTGGGTAAATCTTGGAGGGGCGTTCGAGTTTATATTCCTCGGCCGCGAGGACTTCAGTCCATCTGTCAGCTAGCAGATCTTGATCAGCTTGAAGCTGTTGCTGCTTTTTCTTAAGACTATTTTGCCGTGGCTATAAGCCGGCGCTTGAAGCGCTTCTGTTTGACGGGATCCTCTGGCACGACGAATTCGTCATCGTCGAGGCTTGCCTCGTCTTCAGAGGGGGGGCATGTAATTATCATCCTCTGCCTCTCCATCTGCCGCTCTCTCTGGAGGGCTGGCCTCTCCATCCTCCTGTCCTAGATCGTGCTGGAGGGGAATGTTGCCATCTTCGGCACTATCCGGAGTGTTATTATCTCCTATGCCGGTATCACTACTTTTGCTTTGGCGGGACTTAGAGCGGCGCCGCTGAAGTCGGTGCTTGGGTTGCTTCTTGGAGGGGTCATCCTCCGCTATCTCGTCGCCATTGCCTTCTTTGGGTGTGTCCACCATGTATATATCGTATGATGAGGTGGCTGTCCAGTGCCCTATGGGCAGTGGTTCCTCTTCGTCTCCTGCATCATCGTCCATACCGTCGATGTCTTCGGAGTCGAAGTCGAGCATGTCGGTTAAGTCGTCGATAGTGGCTACTAAGTGGGTGGTGGGTGGGCAGCAAATTTCTTCGTCATCCGCATCCCAATCCTGCCGGACATAGTTCAGCCAGGATCGTCCTGACAAGGAGAGAGACCTTAATGAGTTCAGTATGTTGCTAAATGGTGAGTGCTGAAAAATATCCGCGGAGGTAAACTCCATGATCGGCGCCCAATCGGATTCGTTAGGAATGGGCGCAGGCGGTTCGGAGTCCGTGGCTGGAGAAGGATCCGGCAGTCTGACAACACGGCTCTCGTGCAAGGTAAGGTCAATGTTTGGCTCGATCGCCGCTGAGGGTAAGGCCTCCGTGGCGGGGTCCATCCACCTGTCCATGGACGGCGCAACTGGCTCCGAATTGTGGGTCGGAGCGGCTGCCGGTGCGATCTCCTGAACACTGTCTGATGGTAGAGCTAAATCGTACTCATCGTGACTGTGTGACGCACAAGGCAGAGGCTCGAATCCATCGAAGATCAAGTCTCCATGGATGTCGGCCGTGTAGTTCAAGCTTCCAAACCTGACCTGGTGGCCAGGGGCGTAACTTTCGATCTGCTCCAGATGGCCAAGCGAGTTGGCCCGCAGTGCGAAGCCGCCGAACACAAAGATCTGCCCGGGGAGAAAAGTCTCACCCTGGACTGCATCGCTATCGATGATCGTAGGAGCCATCAAGCCTAATGGCGACGACACAGAGGAACTCTCAATGAAAGCACCAATGTCGGTGTCAAAACCGGTGGATCCCAGGTAGGGGGTCCCGAACTGTGCGTCTAAGGCGGATGGTAACAGGAGGCAGGGGACACGATGTTCTACCCAGGTTCGGGCCCTCTTGATGGAGGTAAAACCCTACGTCATGCTTGATTAATATTGATGATATGGGTAGTACAAGAGTTGATCTACCACGAGATCGGAGAGGCTAAACTCTAGAAGCTAGCCTATGGTATGATTGTCGTTGTCCTGCGGACTAAACCCTCCGGTTTATATAGACACCGGAGAGGGTTAGGGTTACACAAGGTCAGTTACAAAGGAGGAGATATCCATATTCGTACTGCCTGGCTTGCCTTCCATGCCAAGTAGAGTCCTATCCGGACACGGGACGGAGTGTTCAATCTTGTATCTTCATAGTCCAACAGTCCGGCCAAAGGATATAGTTCGGCTGTCCGGAGACCCCCTAATCCAGGACTCCCTCAGTGTGGCTCCATGACGTAGCATATTCGTGGAGCAGGGCAACACGTGAGCCACAAATGACGCACACTCATGTCCAAGCTTTCCCCTACCAGAGCGCTTCTTGGTCTAGGTGATTGACATGTTCCAAGTGAGAGTAGAGCTCCTGGCTTTGTGGATCATTATCGAATCCACCATGGAGGAGCGCACTAGCATGGGATCACCGGAGGCCCCGCTCTCTTCATGGGATATCTTCAATTTGGTGTTGCGAGAGTCGAAGTCACCCAACCCGCAGCATGCCACTCGCCGGGCGTGCCTCTATGGCGTGATGCTAAACAACGTGGCTTTGCTCCTTCCACCCCCATGCAGGCCCTTCTATCGAGCTGAGGCTCTAAGAGGAGGGAAGCTCAGGCCTGCAGAACCGTCAAGGCCCAGAATGGCAGAGGATTTCATTGATGGTGTGGTTCCTGCTACTTCTTGAGCTTGCGTTGGTTTTTCCCTTGAAGAGGAAAGGGTGATGTAGCAAAGTAGAGATAAGTATTTTCCTTAGTGGAGAACCAGGGTATCAATCTAGTAGGAGGTACACGCAAGTCTCCAATAGTTGCACCTACACAAACAAACAAATACTTGCACCCAACGCGAAAAAGGAGTTGTCAATCCCTTCACGGTTAATTGCAAGGATGAGATATGATAGAGATAGGTATAGAAGTGAAGTAAAAAGGCAAAATAAAGTAAAGGTAAATAAATTGCAGCAAGGTATTTTTGTATTTTTTGGTTTTATAGATCTGAAAATATATGATGAGAAATAGACCCGGGGCCATAGTTTTCACTAGAGGCTTCTCCCTTGAAAGAATGCATACGGTGGGTGAACAAATTACCGTTGAGAATTGATAGAAAAGTGCAAAGTTATGACGATATCTAAGGCAATTAGGCATCACATCCGTGACAATTAGACCGAAATGATTCTGCATCTGCTACTATTAGTCCACACATCTACCACTATCCAACATGCATCTAGTGTATTAACTTAAGAAGAACGGAGTAACACCTTAAGCAAGATGACATGATGTAGAGGGATAAACTCAAGCAATATGATATAAACCCCATATTTTTATCCTTAATGGAAACAATACAAATACGTGCCTCGCTACCCCTATTGTCACTGGGTGAGGACACCACAATATTGAACCCATCACAAAGCACCTCTCCCATTCCAAGATAAATTAATCCAGTTGGCCAAACCAAATCAATAGATCGGAGAGAAATACAAAGCTATCTTAATCATGTATAAAAGAGTTCAGAAAAGACTCGAATAATATTCACAGATAATCTGATCATAAATCCTCGGATCTCAACAAGCACACATCAAAAGAAGATTACATCGAATAGATCTCCAAGAACATCGAGGAGAACATTGTATTGAAGACCAAAGAGAGAGAATAAGCCATCTAGATACTAGCTATCGACCCGTAGGTTTGTGGTAAACTACTCACACATCATTGGTAGGGCAGCAAGGTTGATGTACAAGCCCTCCGTGATCGAATCCCCCTCTGGCAGCGTACCGAAAAAGGCCCCAAGATGGGATCTCACGAGAACAAAAGCTTGCGGCGGCAAAAATGTGTTTTTGGTGTGCCCCCTGGTATACGGGGAATATTTGGGTATTTATGGAGCAAGGATTAGGGTTAGGAGAGTCCTGAGGGGCCCACAAGCCCTGGGGCGCGCCCTCCCGGCTTATGGCCACCTCGTGGCTCTTCTAGCCTCCTCCCGAAGCTTCGTAGTTCTCTTCTGGCCCAAGAAAAATCGTCAAAAAGTTTCGTTCCGTTTGGACTCTGTTTGGTATTAATTTTCTGTAAAAGACAAAAACAAGGAAAAACAGCAATTGGCACTGGGCACTAGGTTAATAGTTCAGTCCCAAAATGATATAAAATAGCATAAAAATGCATATAAAATATGCAAGATGGATAATATAATAGCATGGAACAATAAAAATTATAGATATGTTGGAGACGTTTCACCTTTTCTTCCTCCTTTTTTCTTAGAACAACCCCCATTGGCATGGAAGTTTAGGTTTATGTGTGAGTAGTACTTCTTGATCACTCCAACAGTAGCTTTATTTTATGGCTTCCTTTTGAAGATAGTGCATTTCATTTACCCGCATGTTTGTCTCGGTTACTTTATTTCATCTCTTTAAGGGTAGTACATGGGAAGATGCTTGATGTTCCGTGCATGTTGAACGGGTACGTCATCTTCTGCTTCCAGCAATGTGCAACATGGTCTTGGTACACTGGTTACCAGAAAGGGAGCCTCCCACATTAACAATAGCTTGTTCTTCCCTTATTGAGTCTGGGCGTGATGGAGGACGAGATCCCCTACTTTGAGCATTTCGGACCAAATGTGGCATTGGTGGTAGCGTCTGAGCCCTTGTTTTTAGTGAGCCATGTGAACTTGTGCCAAACACTAGAGTTCCTCTAAAATATCGATGTCATCAATCCTCCTTTGTTGTCTCTCTTCCTCCACACATGCTCTAACACATGGTGATCCAAGCCTAGATGGAAGGACTGACTGCCACTGCTTGTAGACAACGGCGAAAGTGATTTTCACCCATGGTCCTTCTGTAGTCGTCTGGATTGACCACAACGCCAGAGGGATCTCATCGACCCATTGCCTGCCACTTTTCTTGAGCTTATTGCAAGTTCTGGGTTTCAACCCTTTTAGGATCAATGCGTTGGCTCGCTCTACTTGCCCATTTTGCACGGCTGAGCTATGAAAGAGAAACACAACCTGATCCCGAGCTCTTCATGATACTCGGTGAATGCGGCGCTAGTGAATTGGTGATAATCCACAAGTATAGGGGATCACAACAGTTTTCGAGGGTAGAGTATTCAACCCAAATTTATTGATTCGACACAAGGGGAGCCAGAGAATATTCTCAAGTATTAGCAGCTGAGTTGTCAATTCAACCACACCTGGAAACTTAATATCTGCAGCAAAGTATTTAGTAGCAAAGTAGTATGATAGTAGTGGTAACGGTAGCAAAAGTAATAGTTTTGGTTTTATAGCAATTGTAACAGTAGCAACGGAAAAGTAAATAAGCGAAGATCAATATGTGAAAAGCTCGTAGGCAATGGATCAGTGATGGATAATTATGTCGGATGTGATTCCTCATGCAACAGTTATAACATAGGGTGACACAGAACTAGCTCCAGTTCATCAATGTAATGTAGGCATGTATTCCGAATATAGTCATACGTGCTTATGGAAAAGAACTTGCATGACATCTTTTGTACTACCCTCCTATGGTAGCGGGGTCCGATTGGAAACTAAGGGACATTAAGGCCTCCTTTTAATAGAGTACCGGACCAAAGCATTAACACTTATTGAATACATGAACTCCTCAAACTACGGCCATCACCGGTAAGTATCCTGATTACTGTCACTTCGGGGTTAACGGATCATAACACATAATAGGTGACTATCGACTTGCAAGATAGGATCAAGAACTCATATATATTCATGAAAACATAATAGGTTCATATCTGAAATCATGGCACTCGGGCCCTAGTGACAAGCATTAAGCATAGCAAAGTCATAGCAACATCAATCTCAGAACATAGTGGATACTAGGGATCAAATCTTAACAAAACTAACTTGATTACATGATAAATCTCATCCAACCCATCATCGTCCAACAAGCCTACAATGGAATTACTCACGCACGGCGGTGAGCATCATGAAATTGGTGATGGAGGAAGGTTGATGATGACGATGGCGATGGATTCCCCTCTTCGGAGCCCCGAACGGACTCCAGATCAGCCCTCCCGAGAGAGATTTGGGCTTGGCAGCAACTCCATATCGTAAAACGCGATAAATTCTTCTCTCCGATTTTTTTCTCCCCGAACGTGAATATATAGAGTTGGAGTTGAGGTCGATGGAGAACCAGGGGGGCCACGAGGCAGGGGGCGCGCCAAGGGGGGTAGGCGTGCCCCCAACCTCGTGGACAGGGTGTGGGCCCCCTGGCCTTGATTCTTTTGCCAGTATTTTTTATATATTCCAAAATATTCTCCGTTGATTTTCAGGTCATTCCGAGAACTTTTATTTCTGTACAAAAATAGCACCATGGCAATTCCGCTGAAAATAGCGTCAGTCCGGGTTAGTCCCATTCAAATCATGCAAGTTAGAGTCCAAAACAAGGGCAAAAGTGTTTGGAAAAGTAGATACGATGGAGACGTATCAACTCCCCCAAGCTTAAACCTTTGCTTGTCCTCAAGCAATTCAGTTGATAAACTGAAAGTGATAAAGAAAAACTTTTACAAACTTTGTTTGCTCTTGTTGTTGTAAATATGTAAAGCCAGCATTCAAGTTTTCAGCAAAGATTATGAACTAACCATATTCACAATAACATTTAGGTCTCATGTTTACTCATATCAATGGCATAATCAACTGGCGAGCAATAATAATAAATCTCGGACGACAACACTTTCTCAAAACAACCATAATATGATATAACAAGATGGTATCTCGCTAGCCCTTTCTGAGACCGCAAAACATAAATGCAGAGCACCCCTGAAGATCAAGGGTTGACTGGAAATTGTAATTCATGGTAAAAAGAGATCCAGTCATAGTCATACTCAATGTAAACTAATAATAATACATGCAAATGACAGCGGTGCACTCCAACTGGTGCTTTTTAATAAGAGGATGATGACTCAACATAAAAGTAAATAGGTAGGCCCTTCTCAGAGGGAAGCAGGGATTTGTAGAGGTGCCAGAGCTCGATTTTGAAATAGAGATGAATAATATTTTGAGCGGTATACTTTCATTGTCAACATAACAACCGAGAGATCTCGATATCTTCCATGCTACACACATTATACACGGCTCCCAAGCAGAATGGTAAAGTTTATACGCCCCCACCACCAACAAGCATCAATCCATGGCTTGCCCGAAACAACGGGTGCCTCCAACTAACAAAAATCCTGGGGGAGTTTTGTTTGCAATTATTTTGATTTGATTTGAGCATGGGACTGGGCATCCCGGTGACTAGCCATTTTCTCGTGAGTGAGGAGCGGAGTCCACTCCTGTTGAGAATAACCCGCCTAACATGGAAGATACAAACAGCCCTAGTTGATACATGAGCTATTAGAGCATACAAAACAGAATTTCATTTGAAGGTTTAGGGTTTGGCACATACAAATTTACTCGGAACGACAGGTAGATACCGCATATAGGAAGGTATGGTGGACTCATATGGAATAACTTTTGGGGTTTATGGAATTGGATGCACAAGCAGTATTCCCGCTTAGTACAAGTGAAGGCTAGAAAGACTGGGAAGCGACCAACTAGAGAGCGACAATAGTCATGAACATGCATTAAAATTAATCAACACTGAATGCAAGCATGAGTAGGATATAATTCACCATGAACATAAATATCCTAGAGGCTATGTTGATTTTGTTTCAACTACATGCGTGAACATGTGCCAAGTCAAGCCACTCGAATCGTTCAAAGGAGGATGCCACCCTATCATACCACATCACAACCATTTTAATATCATGTTGGCACACAAGGTAAACCATTATAAACTCCTAGCAAATTAAGCATGGCATGAGCAACTATAATCTCTAATTGTCATTGCAAACATGTTTCATTCATAATAGGCTGAATCAGGAAGGATGAACTAATCATATTTACAAAAACAAGAGAGGTCGAGTTCATACCAGCTTCTCTCATCTCAATCAGTCCATCATATATCGTCATTATTGCCTTTCACTTGCACAACCTAATAGTGTGGATAATAATAATAGTGCACGTGCATTGGACTAAGCTGGAATCTGCAAGCATTCAATTCAAGGGAGAAGACAAGGTAATATGGGCTCTTTGTTAGATCAACAATAATTCATATGAGAGCCACTCAACATTTTCATTAAGGTCTTCTCCTCTCGACCCCCACAGAAAATAAAAGAAACAAAACTATTTACACGGGAAAGCTCCCAGCAAGCAAAAGAAGAATGAGAAATCTTTTTGGGTTTTCTTTTTAATTGCTACTACTACAGGCATGGAAAGTAAACTAGCTAAAAGCTACAACTAATTTTTTATTTTTATTAAGGTTTTTCAAACACACAAGAAGAAAGCTTAAAAAGAAAATAAACTAGCATGGATAATATAATGAAAAAGTATGAGCACCGACAACTAGAATGAGTGTGTGAACATGAATGTAATGTCGGTGAGAAATACGTAGTCCCCCAAGCTTAGGCTTTTGGCCTAAGTTGGTCCATGCCCATGGACCGAAGCTGCCCTCTCTGGTGTACTATGGAGGGTCCTCAGGGTGCCACTGGTTAGCGATCTCCTCCGGATCCCACTTATAAACAGACTGATGGTGAGGATCAAGTGCTGGCTCCGTCTTAGGCTCTGGGGCTGATGTCAGGCTCCGGTAGGCATGAATGGCCTCTGGCAGAACAAGGTACATGCCTGAAAATATGTTGAACAAAGAAGGAGGAGGAAAGGTAATAGTCTCAAAGTAGTCTTTATCAAATATCAGTCTATATTTAAGCATCTTCTTCTTATTCTTAGCAATAAAATCATGTGCTACTATACTCTTATAATCTAGAAAAATATGAGGCAGCAAATTTTCCTCTTTCTCATAATGCCTAATAGGTATGTTAAAGTGTGCAGCAAGGCGCGAGGCGAAGATGCCTCCTAAGACGAGACCCTTTGTATGGTTTAGATTTAACCGTTTAGCAACAGTAGCGCCTAAACTAAAAGTGGTATGATAACCCACAAGTATAGGGGATCGCAATAGTTTTCGATAAGTAAGAGTGTCGAACCCAACGAGGAGCTAAAGGCAGAACAAATATTCCCTCAAGTTCTATCGACCACCGATACAACTCTATGCACGCTTGATGTTCGCTTTACCTAGAACAAGTATGAAACTAGAAGTACTTTGTAGGTGTTGTTGGATAGTTTTGCAAGATAATTAAGAGTACATAAATAAAAAGTAGGGGCTGTTTAGATAAAGACACAAATAAAATAGTTTTAGTAGAGAGCTTGTTGTTACGAGAAAGTTATTTGTCCCTAGGCAATCGATAACTAGATCGGTAATCATTATTGCAATTTTATATGAGGGAGAGGCATAAGCTAACATACTTTCTCTACTTGGATCATATGCACTTATGATTGGAACTCTAGCAAGCATGCGCAACTACTAAAGATCATTAAGGTAAAACCCAACCATAGCATTAAAGCATCAAGTCCTCTTTATCCCATACACAACCCCCTTACTCGGGTTTGTGTTTCAGTCACTCACGCAACCCACTATAAGCGAATCATGAACGTATTGAAACACCCTACAATGGGGATCCCTCATGCTTGCACGACACGGAGAGCACCATAGGACAGCACCAATAATAAAACATGCAACTCAAACCAATCTTGATCATCAAATAGCCCATAGGATAAAACGGATCTACTCAAACATCATAGGATAGCCATACATCATTGGGAAATAATATATAGCGTTCAGCACCATGTTTAAGTAGAGATTACAACGGGTAAGAGAGAGGTTACACCGCTGCATAGAGGGGGAAGAGTTGGTGATGATGGCGGTGAAGTTGTTGGTGAAGATTGCGGTGATGATGATGGCCCCCGGTGGCACTCCGGTGCCATCGGAAGCGAGGGGGAGAGAGCCCGCCTCCTTCTTCTTCCTTGACCTCCTCCCTAGATGGGAGAAGGGTTTCCCCTCAGGTCCATGGCCTCCATGGCGTGGGAGGGGCGAGAGCCCCTCCGAGATTGGATCTGTCTCTCTATCTCTCTCTGTTTCTGCTTTCTCAGATTCTACCCTTTCACCGTTTCTTATATTCCCGGAGATCCGTAACTCCGATTAGGCTGAAACTTTAACACGATCTCTATGCGGATATTAGCTTTCTTGCAGCAAAATAAGGGCATCAACCGCCTTATGGGGTGGCCACGAGGGTCAGGGGCGCGCCCTCCTGCCTCATGGCCCCCTCGGGCATCATCTCGCGTGGATTTTTCTTCCCAAAAATCATATATATTCCAAAAAAATCTCCGTCGGTTTTTATCCCGTTTGGACTCTGTTTGATATGTATATTCTGCAAAACAAAAAACATGCAACAATCAGGAATTGACACTGGGCACTGGATCAATATGTTAGTCCCAAAAATAGCATAAAGTTGCCAAAAGTATATGAAAGTTGTAGAATATTGGCATGGAACAATCAAAAGTTATAGATACAACGGAGATGTATCATGGTATCACGAAACAAACATGGCGCAAAATAACAAAATCAGGGGCACTAAGATTTCCACAGTTCCCGCGACCAATTAAGCATCTACTAGCAAATATTGCGAAGTAACGTAGAACAGGAAAATGTATGCTGGTGATTCTTCCATCAGACACTTTCCTCGTTTCCCCTACATCAATCATATCAATAAATCCCTCGACATCATTACGATGTGGTTCCTCTATGCTTCCCTCAAAGGGTATCCTACAAACCAGGCAAAAATCATAAAGTGACATCTCCTTATGCTCATCATATAAATAAAATTCCACTGAGGGTGGCGATCTCCTAGCATGGAAATGAAAATTTTGCACAAAAATATTGGTGAGTAGGAGATACTGTTCACGCTGGTCATGGAGGAAGTCGGTGAGGCCTGCATTCTCAGCCAAATAATAAAAATCTTCATAAATCCCGGCTTCTCTCAAGAACTCATCACAAGGCCATTCACACGATCGAACCTCCGCAATGCGAGGGATATTATATTTGGGCTTCTTATTTTCTTCACTTTGCTTATCCTTCGAGCTTCGGCTTGAAGAGCCCCTCAAAAATCTCTTCATCTTATTCTGAAATTTTCTGAAATTTTTAGTAAATCAAAAATAAAAGTGAACCAAACTCAACAAAATTGATAGCAACTACTCCTACAAGTGCATAGAGGCCATATCATGCATTAAAACTACTTTTGACCATATAAATTTGACACGCAAGCTCAAGAACAGGGTCACCTAAGCAGCAAAAAATTGCAATAAATAAAGCACTAGAACAAAAACTAATTGGACCATTGGAGGAGTCACATACTGAAGAACAATCCCCCAAAGCAGTTTTGTGAATGGAGCTTTGATCTAGGAGATCAAAAATGGTAGCAAGATGAGCTAGAACTCGGGTTTGAGGTGGAGGATGATTTTTTCTGGAGGAAGTCGAAGTGTGTGGGTGCAATAATAAGTGGAGGGGGCCCACGTGGGGTCCACGAGGCAGGGGGCGCGCCCTCCACCCTCGTGGGCACATGGTGAGGCCCCCTGGTGTGTTCTCAGTGCCAATAATTCTTAAATATTCCAGAAAAAACCATATAAAATTTTCAGGGCATTTGGAGAACTTTTATTTTTGGGGTATTTTTTATTGCAAGGATAATTCAGAAAACAAACAGAAAATACTATTTTTACTTTATTTAAACTAAATAGCAGAAAGTAAAAAGAGGGTACACAGAGTTGTGTTATCTAACTTCATCCATCTCATGCTCATCAAAAAGAATCCACTAACAGGGTTGATCAAGTCTTGTTAACAAACTCATTCAGAATCGCATGAAACCGGAGAAATTTCGAATAACACTAGGTTACCTCAACGGGGATATGCACGTCCCCAACAATAAGAATATCATATTTCTTCTTGACAGTAGGAAGAGGAAATTCAAAACCTCCAATAGTAATCATTGGAATTTTTCCAATAGAATTGATACTGTGGACTTGAGGTTGTTTCCTCGGGAAGTGTACCGTATGCTCATTACCATTAACATGAAAGTGACATTGCCTTTGTTGCAATCAATAACAGCCCCTGTAGTATTCAAAAGGGGTCTTCCAAGAATAATGGACATACTATCATCCTCGGGAATATCAAGAATAACAAAGTCCGCTAAAATGGTAACGTTTGCAACCACAACAGGCACATCCTCGCAAATACTGATAGGTATAGCAGTTGATTTATCAGCCATTTGCAAAGATATTTCAGTAGGTGTCAACTTATTCAAATCAAGTCTACGATATCAAGAAAGAGGCATAACACTAACACCGGATCCAAGATCACATAAAGCAGTTTTAACATAGTTTCTTTTAATGGAGCATGGTATAGTAGGTATTCCTAGATCTCCAAGTTTCTTCAGTATTCCACCTTTAAAAGTGTAATTAGCAAGCATGGTGGAAATTTCAGCTTTCGGTATCTTTCCTTTATTAGTAACAATATCCTTCATATACTTAGCATAAGGGTTCATTTTAAGCATATTAGTCAAACACATACGCAAAAAGATAGGTCTAATCATTTCAGCAAAGCGCTCAAAATCCTCATCATCCTTTTTCTTGGATGGTTTAGGAGGAAAGGGCATAGGTTTCTGAACCCATGGTTCTCTTTCTTTACCGTGCTTCCTAGCAACGAAGTCTCTCTTACCATAACGTTGATTCTTTGATTGTGGGTTATCAAGATCAACAGCAGGTTCAATCTCTACATTGTTGTTATAGCTAGGCTAAGCATCAATATGAACATCATCGTTAATATTATTACTAGGTTCATGTTCATTACCAGATTGTGTTTCAGCATTAGAAATAGAAATATCATTGGGATTCTCCAGTGTGTCAACAACAGGTTCACTAGAAGCATGCAAAGTCCTATCAATTTTCTTTTTATTCTTCTTAGAAGAACTAGGTGCATCAACATTAGTTCTATGAGAATGTTGCTCAATTCTCTTAGGGTGGCCCTCGGGATACAAAAGTTCCTGAGTCATTTTACCCCCTCTAGTCATAACTCTAACAGCATTATCATTTTTCTTATTATTTAATTCGTTGAGTAAATCATTCTGAGCTTTAAGTACTTGTTCTACTTGAGTGGTAAGCATAGAAGCATGTTTACTAATGAGTTTAAGTTCACCTTTAACTCTAGACATATAATCACTCAAGTGTTCAATCGTATAAGCATTACGTTTCAATTGTCTACCAACATAAGCATTGAAGTCTTCTTGCTTAACCATAAAGTCATCAAACTCATCCAAGCATTGGCTAGCAATTTTAGTAGACGAGATTTCACATTTATCAAATCTATAGAGAAAATTTACCTTTACTAACTGTGTCGGGTTATCAAGACCATGTATTTCTTCAATAGGTGGTAAATTCTTAACATTTTTAGCTTTAATACCTTTTTCTTTCATAGATTTCTTTGCCTCTTGCATATCTTCAGGACTGAGAAATAGAATACCCCTTTTCTTCGGAGTTCGCTTAGGAGTTGGTTCCGGAAGTGTCCAATCATTTTCATTACTCAACATATTATTCAATAGCAATTCAGCTTGATCAATAGTTCTTTCCCTGAAAACACAACCAACACAACTATCCAGGTGGTCTCTGGAAGCATCGGTTAGTCCATTATAAAAGATATCAAGTATTTCATTTTTCTTGAGAGAATGATCAGGCAAAACATTAAGTAATTGGAGAAGCCTCACCCAAGCTTGTGGGAGACTCTCTTCTTCAATTTGCACAAAATTATATATTTCCCTTAAAGCAACTTGTTTCTTATGAGCGGGGAAATATTTAGCAGAGAAGTAATAAATCATATCCTAGGGACTACACACACAACCAGGATCAAGAGAATTAAACCATGTTTTAGCACCACCCTTTAATGAGAACGGAAACAACTTAAGGATAAAGTAATAACGAGTTTTCTCATCATTAGTGATTAGGGTGGCTATATCATTTAATTTAGTAAGATGTGCCAAAACAGTTTCAGATTCATTGCCATAAAAAGGATCAGATTCAACCAAAGTAATTAACTCAGGGTCGACAGAGAAATCATAATCCTTATTGGAAATAAAGATAGGTGAAGTAGCAAAAGTAGGGTCATATTTCATTCTAGCATTCAAAGACTTTTCTTTAAGATTAGCTAATAATTTCTTAAGATCATATCTATCATTGCAAGATAAGAAGTCTCTAGTAGTTTCTTCATCCATAACATAACCTTCAGGAACAACTGGCAATTCATATCTAGGGGAGAATCTTCATCATCACTTTCATCAATATTATCAGTTTCAATAGTTTCATTGTCTCTAACCCTAGCAAGTTGTTCATCAAGAAATTCACCTAGTGGCACAATATTATCAAGCATAGAAGTAGTTTCATCATAAGTATCATGCAAAGCAGAAGTGGCATCATCAATAACATGCAACATATCAGAATGAATAGCAGGAGTAGGTGTCGCAAGTTTACTCAAAACAGAAGGTGAATCAAGTGCAGAGCTAGATGGCAGTTCCTTACCTCCTGAGGGAGTCCTGGACTAAGGCGTCCTCGGGCGTCCGGCCTGTTGGCCATGGGCCGGACTGATGGGTTGTGAAGATACAAAGACCGGAGACTGCACTCGTGTCCAGATGGGACTCTCCTTGGCGTGGAAGGCAAGCTTGGAGACTAAATATGTAGATTCCTTTCCTTGTAACCGACCTTGTGTAACCCTATATCTTCCCAGTGTCTATATAAACCGGAGGACTTAGTCCGGAGGGGGACTCATTATCATAGCTATATAATCTAGACCTCTAGGGTTTAGCCATTACGATCTCGTGGTAGATCAACTCTTGTAATAATCATATTCATCAAGATCAATCAAGCAGAACGTAGGGTATTACCTCCATGGAGAGGGCCCAAACCTGGGTAAAACATTGTGTCCCTGTCTCATGTTACCATTGGCCTTAGACGCACAGTTCGAGACCCCCTACCCGAGATCCGCCGGTTTTGACACCGACATTGGTACTTTCATTGAGAGTTCCACTGTGCCATCATCAAGAGGTTTGATTGCGCCTTCAACCTTCTACAACGATGCTGCCCAAGGGGGAGTTTTCCTCCCCGAACAGATCTTTGTGTTCGGCGGCTTCGCTCTGCGGGCCAACTCGCTTGGCCATATGGAGTAGATCGAAAGCTACGCCCCTGGTCATCAGGTCAGATTTGGGACTTGAACTATGTTGCAGACATCCGTGGAGACTTGATCTTCGCCGGATTCGAGACCGCGGCTACCACTCAGGGTCACCCCGAGGGACATGACCTAAATCTGTCATCGGATTGCATCTAGGAGACAGCTCCCATAACCGCTCTGGCCTTAGATCCAGAGCAGACTGCATCATCCAAGGACGGGAGGATCGACCCCACCATGGAGGCCACAGATTCCATGGCGTTGGAGCCGCACATAGACTTGATCTCACACAATACCCGTGCCACCGGAACTCCGGACTCGTTTCCGGCCATAACTTCCGAACCATGTGAGCCCCCGGACACCGAACTTGATCATTTATCGATCTTCGAATTCAGCGCCGCAGACATCTTCCAGCACTCGCCTTTGGGTGACATGCTAAACTCATTAAAGAACATGTCCTTGGTGGAGGACTCATAGTCGAACTATATCCAGCTCGAACTAGGGGCTGACGATGGCCAATTTTTCTCCCCACCCGCCACCCACTTCATAGCCACGGTCGAGGATTTAACCGACACACTGGATTACAACTCCAAGGACATCGACGGTATGGACGACGATGCCGGAGAAGAAGAGGCCCAGAACCCGCCGTTCACCGGACGCTGGACGGCCACTTCCTCGTATGATGTATACATTGTGGATGCACCAAAGAAGAACAGCGGCGATGACAAGGAACATCCAGTTGAGGATAAACCTTCCGAAATACAATCCAAGTGCTGGCGTCAGCAGCGCCGCTCTAAGTCACGCCGCAGTAAAGACAGCAACACCGGCACAGGAGAAGATAACACTCCAGAAGGTGCCGAAGACAACGAAGACCCCGTTGCAACAGCTAATGAACAAGATGAACGGGAAGATGGGCAGGTTAGCCCTGGTAAACAGGCCACGCACGAAGTGTCACGACCCCGATTCCAAGTCACATCGATCTAGCCGGTAACACCTCATATCACTTTGCGGCCTCACGCACGGTATCCCACGGATGTCGCCTTATCATGGCCCGGGACCGTTTGCGCCTTTTGGCTCACGTATATGGTAGTGTCGCTAGCATCCATATGACAGAGAACCCAGGCCGACATGGCTAGTCGTGAACCCAAAGCGGCACAGACCTATGGAGACAGGCATACATGAATCACATCGAACATGTCGGTCATCAGCGAGTGATTCCGTGCTGTAGCACTTGGCTAACAGGACTCCGGTGAACCGGGCTGTAGCGGGCTAGGCAGGACTCCGGATATCACCGTGTGACATTTCCCGAAGGGACAGACATAGGAACGAAGTGAAACACATGTCGGCCAGTCAAGTGTCCTGAAAAGTAGTGCTGGGCTAGCAAGACTCCGGTGAACCGGGCTGTAGCAGACTACTATGGCTCGAGGAACACTAGACTACATTTCCCCATAAGAAAGGCTGCCAAGGATAAACAACTAGATTGTCGGATCCCACTCATACCAAGCATTTCAATCATACACACAATATGCCCGATATGAGTACATACAACATGGCATCACAACAAAACTCTACAACTCAAGTACTTTATTTAAAGGCTCCAGGGAGCCATACATAACATGTTCTTACAGATAGGGGTCACATGACCCGACACTCAAGTCATACAAACATACAAGCACATCCGGAAGCAACTAGTCTGAGTACAGACTCTAGAAAGAAAGAAGGCTTCTCGAAGCCTGTCTATCTACATAGGGCCCTCCATGGCCAGGATCACCACCTGGGTGGCTAGTCACTCGTCGACGTCAAGGTCTACGTAGAACCCATCGGAGGGGGGGGTGTTGTCGTCTGAAAACAGTAATTATGCAAACATGAGTACAAAGGTACTCAGCAAGTCTTACATCAGAACCTACTAGACATGCTTATTCTCAAGAAGGTGGTGGGGTTAATGCAGCAAGCCAGCTTTGACTCTTGGCTAAGCTATCCTACGGAACTCCACCAGTAAAATAGTGTTCGCACATGAGTCCACTACTCACCAACACAATACTCCACCGGGGATCCTCCCTCGTCATCCTACGAGAGGGCCATCCTCGGTACTCACACTTATCCTGAGTCTTTTATTAGTACCCATTAACTTGTCTATGAACTGTATACGCAACCAAGTAGTCCTTTACCGTGGACGCGGCTATTCGAATAGTTTTATACCCTGCAGGGGTGTACTTCTTCATACACGCTTTCACCACTTACCGCCGTTTACACGACATGTACTCGGCAACCTTCAAGCGGAAGCCCAGCGAGGGTGTCGGCCACGGCCTACCTAAACACTTAAGTCTCTAGTCCAGGTTTATCACCTATCCAGGTTCCATCCGCAGGGAGTCCGGCCAAGGTTTCCACATACGGCCCCGAACGATGTGAACAGGGATCCCGAGACACCAAACGGGTGACTCGGTACACCGTGCCATGGTGTATCTACCGCAACATAGCCCACCCCTAGGGTCAGCGCTACGCACAGCCGCCAACACATAACCTACAAACACCAGAAACTATTTGCAACTCCTGGACAGAGTACTAGGGTGGTTAAGAAGCCGAGAGGGTCAATTAAGGATCCCAATGCATGGTAGTAGCTGAATCTTAAATCACACATACAGATCCCAGTTCTTAGGGACGACCTCAATGAAACAACCCACCATTTAATCCTACATGGCCTCTCATCGATACCTTTACCAAAACATGTTCAACACATCCCTCACATTACCGGCATAAGCATTTCACTCTGGCCCATCACCCAGATGAACCAGACATGACACAACTCTAAGCATAGCAGGCATAGCAAGGTAGGAATCACATACATGGCTCAATCAACTCCTACACATGCTAGTGGGTTTCATCTAGTTACTGTGGCAATGACAGGTCATGCAGAGGATAAGGGTTCAATTACCGTGGCACACAGCAGTTTGAATCGCGTTGTCTTAATGCAGTAAACAAGAGCAGAAGCGAGAACATGGGTTTGTATCGGAATGATCAATGGTTGCTTGCCTGATGGAGTGGTAGTGGGATACTGCCCTTCAGTTGGATACTCGTGAATATCCTCGGAGGCAGAACCTACCACGAAGAACACATCGGAACACAATCAACACATGACGATATGCAACAATATGATGCATGCTATGACATGGCAATATGAATGTGTCTTGGCCTAATGCAAGCTATAACAGAAAGGAATGAACTCATTTGAATCAAAGATTCAAATATTAGCTCATTAAACATGGCCTTAATAGTGCATTTCCTTATTCTGCTTAAACAGCAAGGTAAACTTGTTTTTTCATGCATGAAACCATTACAGATGGATAGATTGAATTTTTCTGATCATTTTTCATATATAAATCTTTGCATTTGGAGCTATGGTTGATTTTCTATGATTTTTAGAAGTTTTAACTATTTTCTGGAAATTCCTGAATAAAAATAAATCCAGAAAATGCATTACTGCGTCAGCATTGCATCATGCTGACCTCAGCAGGTCAAAGGCGCCAGCCCAGGTCAAACCTGACTGGTCGGCCCCTTCTGTCAGCCTCTCAGCTAATTAACAGGATTAGATTAACACTAATTAGCTGTCAGTGGGGCCTGGGCCCACATGTCAGTGACTGATTTAATTAAAATTAATTAAAACTAATCCTAAATTAGTTAGCAGACCGGTCCCACCTCTCATAGACTCAGGGGGGGTCTACCTGGGCCCACCCAGGAGTCAAACTGGGTCAAACTCGCCGGCGACTCGACGCCGGCGAGGCCCGAGATGGTGGCGCAGCTCGGAAAACGCCCACAGGGCACGGGCGAGGCCGTTCTTGGGCTCGTTGGAGAGCTCTTGCAGTCGCGCATCTAGTGGTGGTGGAGTTCGGGCCTACGGTGGCCGGAGACGACGACGACGAGCTCCAAGGCGGCGGCCGGAGTTCGGCCATGTGCGGGGTTTGGGTTGCGACATGCAAACACGGAAACTGAGGCGCTAGCGAGGCACTACGCGATGCGGCAAGCACGTTGCATAGCACGGGAGGACCAAATGGTCGCCGAAGCGACGCCGGCGACGAGCTCGAGCGGAGACGAGCTTCGGCCATGGTGGAACTATGGCCTACAGGGTGCAAATGCGTGGGAAAGAAGAGGGGGAAGGCGGCGGAGCTCACAGGGAGGTCGATGAGCAGCTCAGTGGGCTCGGGGGCGACCGGAGCGAGGCGAATCGATGAACGGCGTCCGGCGGGTACCGATGTTGAAGACGGCACGATAGCGGTGATGCAGGGCCTCCGGCGAAGCGTGGCTTGGTGGGGAGGGCGAGGGCATCGTGGCGGAGCGATTTGGCTTGTCGGAGGGGCGAGGGGGTGGCTCTGGCATCGTCTACGGCGAACGGCGGCGAGGAACGCGCTCGGGCATCACGGGAGAGAGTGAGCGAGACGAGGGGGAGAGTGAGCGAGGATGAGAGGGGGACGTGGGGGTCGCGTGGCACCCCTAGGCGTCTCCAGGCGTCGGCGGAAGCAGGAGGTGGCCGGCGTGTGGCCGCGGGCGCCGGCCACGCGCTCCGCATCCTTCTAGCGCGAGGACGACGACGACTGGCAGGGCCAGTCGGCTGGGCCGAGCCAGCTGGGCTGGGCCAGCACAGGTAAGGCCCAGGTAGCTTCCCTCTCTCTGTTTTTTTATTTGTTTCTGTTTTTCTATTTAACTGCAACTGTTGGGCTTTAATTAAAATACTAAAACGTTTCCAAAAATCCTGAAAATAATTGTGGGCTCTGTTTAGATTATTTCCAACAGCAAACATTTATTTCCAGGATTATTTGAGCATTTAAATTACTTTATAGCATTTAAATGCCCAAATTCAAATACTTATGATTTAATTCAATGACCTTTTGTTGACCTAGAAAATTGTGCACCAATTTTGCCAGAGGTTTTAACCCAAGACAAAGAGGGTGAACTTTTTAGAAGGGCATTTCAGGTTCATTGAAAATAATTTTAGTAAATCCTAGTTGTTTCCAGGGGTTGTTGGGGGTTTCTGCCTTCCCCATTTCAAATTTAAGAGAAATTTAAACATGATGCACACTCTAATGCTTGAACTAGCTAGGGTGTGACAACTCACCCCCACTCAAAAGAATCTCGTCCCGAGATTTAGGATCCTCCGGGAAGAAGGTGGGGTACTCAAGTCGAAGACGATCCTCCCTTTCCCAAGTGGCTTCTTTCTCGGAATGGCGTGACCATTGAACCTTGAGAAACTTGATATTCTGACGTCGAGTGGTACGCTCAGCCTGATCAAGGATACGAACGGGATATTCCCGATAGGAGAGGTTATCTTGTAGATCAAGCGTTTCGTGGTCCACTCCACGGATAGGATCCGCGAAGCAACGCCTGAGTTGTGAAACGTGGAAGACATTGCGAACTCTGGAAAGATGCGGAGGTAGTTCCAATTGGTAGGCAACTTCTCCTCGTTTGGCAAGAATGCGAAAGGGTCCAATGTAACGAGGGGCCAATTTGCCTTTGATACCGAAACGATGGGTTCCCTTTAACGGAGTAACCCGAAGGTAAGCCTTCTCGTCGACTTCATAAGTCATAGGCTTATGTTTACGATCATATTGACTCTTTTGACGAGATTGGGCTGTTTTCAATTTCTCACGAATAACGCGAACCTGCTCTTCTGCTTCCTGAATCATATCCGGGCCAAAAAGTTTTCTTTCCCCGGTTTTTGACCAGTTAAGAGGCGTTCGACATTTTCGTCCATAGAGAACTTCGAAAGGAGCCTTGCCCAAGCTGGCTTGATAACTATTGTTATAAGCAAACTCCGCGAATGGAAGGCATTTCTCCCAACTCATTCCGAACGAGATGACAGAAGCTCGGAGCATATCTACCAGAATTTGATTGACTCGCTCTACTTGACCACTTGATTGAGGATGGAAGGCAGTACTAAAAGAGAGACAAGTTCCCATAGCATTTTGGAAACTTTCCCAAAATCGAGAGGTGAAGAGACTCCCACGGTCTGAGTTAATTTCCAATGGAACACCATGAAGAGGCACTATTCGGGAGATGTATAAATCGGCTAGCTGGCTAGCGGTGATACTCTCACGAACAGGTAGAAAGTGGGCTACTTTGGAAAGACGGTCGATCACGACGAAGATGGCATTATTCCCTCTCTTGGTCCTGGGAAACCCAGTGATGAAATCCATACTAATTTTATCCCATTTCCATTCGGGAATAGCAAAAGGTTGAAGAGTGCCAGCAGGCCGTTGATGCTCTGCTTTAACACGACGACAAACGTCGCAATTAGCAATGTATTGAGCGATTTCTCTCTTCATCCTAGTCCACCAAAACCTCTGGCGTAGGTCTTGATACATTTTAGTACTACCGGGATGAATGGTGAGAGGGGATTCATGAGCTTCCTTAAGGATCAACTGGCGCAGATGTTGTTTCTTGGGAACCACCAAACGGTTCTCGAAGAAGACAGCACCTCGCTCATCCATGGAGAAACATTTAGCAACTCCGCTAGCGATGTTTTCCTTAATCCGGGATATGCCCTTATCATACCGCTGGGCGGTTATGATTTGATCCATAAGGGTAGGTTTCGCCACCAGGGTGGATAGGAATCCTCGAGGAACAATGTGAAGGTTAAGCTTACGGAATTCCTCATGGAGAGGTGGTTGACTCTGTTGTAACATCAGGTTGTTACAATAAGATTTACGGCTTAGTGCATCAGCCATGACATTGGCTTTGCCCGGGGTGTAAGTTATTCCTAAGTCGTAATCCGAGATCAACTCAACCCAACGTCTTTGCCTGAGATTCAAGTCTGGTTGGGTGAAGATATATTTCAAACTTTGGTGATCGGTGAAGATCTCGCAACGATTACCGAGGAGGTAAAGTCGCCAGGTTTTAAGTGCATGGACTACAGCTGCAAGCTCTAGATCATGTGTGGGATAATTTTCCTCATGTGGGTGTAATTGCCGTGAAGCATAGGCAATTACCTGACGATCCTGCATGAGTATGCAACCTAGTCCTTGTCGCGAGGCGTCGCAATAGATAATAAAGTCCTTGGAGAAATCTGGTGGTACCAGTACGGGAGCAGATGTCAGGCGTCTTTTCAGTTCCTGAAAGCTGAACTCACACTGCGGAGTCCACTCGAACTTTTTATCTTTCTTGAGGAGTTCAGTTAGAGGTTTAGCAACCTTGGAGAAATTCTTGATGAAGCGGCGGCAATAGCTCGCTAAGCCAAGGAAACTCCGAACTTGCTTGACCGTCTCAGGTGTAGTCCAATCAAGGACGGCTTGAACTCACTCGGGATTGACAGCAATACCCTTGCCAGAGATTACATGGCCTAGATAGGTCACTTCTGGCAACCAAAATTCACACTTGGAGAATTTAGCATAAAGGCGATGCTCTCGAAGTTTCATCAATACCAGCCTTAGATGTTCGGCATGTTCCTCTTCATTCTTGGAGTAGATGAGTATGTCATCGAGGTATACCACGACGAATTTATCCAAGTACTCCATGAAAACCGAGTTCATTAACCGAGAGAAGGTAGTTGGGGCATTGGTTAAACCGAAGGACATGACGGTGTACTCGTATTGGCCATAACGAGTAACAAAGGCCGTTTTGGGAATGTCCCCGTTTCTGATTTTGATTTGATGGTAGCCCAACCTCAAATCCATCTTGGAAAAGACTAAGGATCCAGCGAGCTGATCATACAGATCATTAATCCTAGGAAGCGGGTATTTGTTCTTGATGGTGACCAGGTTGACAGGGCGGTAGTCCACAACCATTCGATCCGTTCCATCCTTCTTCTTGACGAAGAGGACGGGGCAAGCCCAAGGAGAGGAACTAGGACAGATGAAACCCTTTTTCAAGGACTCATCGAGTTGGTTCTTAAGCTCAGCTAGTTCTAAGGGTGCCATCTTGTAGGGTCTTCTAGAAATTGGCACGGTTCCTGGAACAAGGTCTATCACAAACTCAACATCCCTGTCAGGTGGAACACCTGGCAGTTCTTCTGGAAAGACATCCGGAAAGTCTCAGACTATCGGAACATCCTCAAGGTCTGGAAGGGGGTTGGCATTTAGGGAGTAAAGCTGGCGCTTGGCCACTCGAGTTAAGACATTGACTGTCCTGCCCGATGGGTGAGTAAGCTGAACGATTCTAGTGGCACAATCAATCTTAGCGTAATGAGCTGACATCCAGTCCATACCCAAGATGATGTTTATGTCCGTGGACTTGAGGGCTATCAAGGATGCAAGGAAGACAAGTCTATCGACAAGAATTTCGTTCCCATGACTTACTCTAGAAGTTTGCCATTTGGAACCCAGAGTTTGAATTACCATGGAAGTGGGCATGTCACAGAATGTCGTGTTATGCAATTGAGCATAGCTCTCGAATATGAATGAATGAGATGCTCCAGTATTGAAAAGAACATATGCCGGATGGCAGTTAACAAGGAGCGTACCAAGGACGACGTTGGGATCCTCATGAGCCTCCTCGGCTGAAACATAGTTGACATGGCCACATGCAGTGGTGGCCGGCTTGGCGTAGAATGTTTTTCCCGCGGGCTTACCACGGCCAATGGACTTTCCAGTTTGATTGGGGTTGTTATTCTGGGGACACTCTCGGCTATAATGACCCGGCTCTCCACACTTAAAGCATGTCACCACATTGGGGCGTGGAGCAGCATTAGCAGCGGGGCCACCATAGGGCTTGGGCGGTGCAAATTGCTGGTTGGGATGAGGCGCCTCAAAGGATGGCCTCGGGATGAACCTGGGTGGCAGTGTCGTGCTTGGGATCCACACCCGGTGCTTCTGAGCTCCAGAGCCGGATGAAGAGCCAAAGTCACGGGAGTGCTTGCGTGAAGCGTCATAATCAGTCTGGCCTGTCTCAGCACTGATGGCTTTATTGACCAACTTCTGAAAGGAGGTGCACTCGTGCAGACGAAGATCGCGGCGAAGCTCAGGGCTAAGTCCCTTGCGGAACCTTTCTTGCTTCTTAGCGTCAGTAGATACCTCTTCGGGAGCATAGCGTGCCAGATTTCCAAATTCACGACTATAAGCATCCACAGTCAGTCTTCCTTGGGTGAAGTTGCAGAACTCCTCCCTCTTGCGATCCATGAGACCTTCCGGAATGTGATGCTCGCGGAAAGCCTCACTGAACTCAGCCCAAGTAGTAACTTGGCCGACCGGGCGCATAGCTTCGAAGTTTTCCCACCAAAGGCTAGCAGGGCCTTCGAGGTGATAGGCAGCATAGGTAACCTTGTCGGCTTCGGCTACGTTGGCAGAACGTAGCTTGTGAGTGATGCTGCGAAGCTAGTCATCCGCGTCGAGGGGTTCGACGGAATGGTTAAACTTTGGTGGGTACAGATTGATAAAGTCATTGATTGACACCAAGTCATTTCGTGGGTGGCGTGCAGTGTTTTGCTCAATCCGCTCTAGCAGGCGGTTAGTCTCACGCTTGTTTCTTTCCGCCTCCAGCATTACTTCCGCCAGAGAAGGAGGGTGAGGCAGATTTTCACCTCTAGCTGCACTGGCTTCCCCCTGCTCTGAGGCAGCAGGGTTGCTGCGGGTGTTGACCATCCTAGGAGAAAACAAGAAAATTGTTTAGATAAGGATGGCTCAAACTTAGCAAGGAGTGCAGAATGTAATGGATAACGCGGAATGCAGAGATGTTCATCCATATGTCATGGTAATATAAAACTGCCATATATATACCAACGGTCTTACACATCATACATAGTTTAGTACAAGCCCATGCTACAGTACAACTATGATGCAAGACGTTACATCACATCGGAGGCATTCCAAGCTCCTATACAGTATTTGTCTACACCTCCGGATTTGAGTACACACAAAGTCATATTCCACAAGTCTCGCAGGACAGTGGAGATACAACTACTACAATACTGGTGGTACTACTACTAACTCAGACAGCTCCGTAGTAGTCCTCATAGAAGTCACCTCCATAGCCTGGAAGTTCAACGTGACCATCCGGGAACAGACGGTCCTGAGGAGCCTGTGGACCATAGGGGCTAGGATGAGGTCTTGGACCAACAAACGGTGGCCTGCGGGACCACGGGGTGGGGTGATGCCTCCCACATCACGCCAATCCACCATGTCTGGCAGAGCTGATCTCACAGGATACAGATCCCTTGTATCCATACATCCAGCTTGCACCGCAGGTGCAAACCGAGTCAATGTGGCCCAATGATCAGCATGGGTATTGAAAAGCTCCAGCCTCAAGGCCCGATTCTCTCGGTCCTTATCTTCGAGCATCTCGGCAGTGGTACGAGTTAATGAGTCCTCCTGAGTGGAGTCAGCATAGATAGCCTGAAGATACCCTTGCGCTCCCGGAAGTGAAGCTGGCATGTAACGGAAGTCGGTGTTCCGAAGCAGGCCAGTCCGGACTCACAAGATGGTCATCATGGAATAGGCAGCATCCTGCACAGCCATCTCAACAGTAACCCCGAGTCCATAGGAACAGTGAAGGGGCTCGGTAGATCCAAGATAAGAAGGAAATATCCTGACGGTGCAGAGATATTGGCTTTGATTAAAGTCGCGGAACTGCTCTTCGACGGTGTATTCGGGATACCAACGGTAGCCCGTCTCGATCATTACCCGGACTAACATAGCAGTATGACCAGGCACGTCGAGGCACCGGGTCAGGCGAACCACTTGGTTTTGAACACGGTTGGCCATCTGAAAGCACAACCACAATGCAAAGACATCAGAATTTCTAGGGAAAATTGGACAACATAACAACTGTAAATGCTCAGAAAAAGATTTGAGACATCCACAACAGTTCGCAATACCACTCAACAACATCATATCAAGATTCTGATCCAATTAGCAACATACTAAAATAGTAGAAACTGAACTGGGCTTGTAACATCAATCCTATAAACTACTACGAATTAGTAACACGTGAACCTGATAGAAGGAGAGAGCCTAGTCCTTAACCCACGTTGAAAGAGAAGAGAATGACTCAGATCAGAGGCATAGGGTAAAGGAGTAAAAGAGCCTTACATTCCCTCCCACAATCAATTCCCCTACATATAACTAAAGCATTTCTAGACTCGACTTCGACCAGTTTGGCTCAACGAACCTACAGGCAGTCCAGCTCTGATGCCAACGCTGTCAGGACCCCGATTCCAAGTCACATCGATCTAGCCGGTAACACCTCATATCACTTTGCGGCCTCACGCACGGTATCCCACGGATGTCGCCTTACCATGGCCCAGGACCGTTTGCGCCTTTTGGCTCACGTATATGATAGTGTCGCTAGCATCCATATGACAGAGAACCTAGGCCGACATGGCTAGTCGTGAACCCAAAGCGGCACAGACCTATGGAGACAGGCATACATGAATCACATCGAACATGTCGGTCATCAGCGAGTGATTCTGGGCTGTAGCACTGGGCTAACAGGACTCCGGTGAACCGGGCTGTAGCAGGCTAGGCAGGACTTCGGATATCACCGCGTGACATTTCCCCGAAGGGACAGACATAGGAACGAAGTGAAACACATGCCGGCCAGTCAAGTGTCCTGAACAGTAGTGCTGGGCTAGCAGGACTCCGGTGAACCGGGCTGTAGCGGACTACTATGGCTCGAGGAACACTAGACTACATTTCCCCATAAGAAAGGCTGCCAAGGATAAACAACTAGATTGTCGGATCCCACTCATACCAAGCATTTCAATCATACACACAATATGCCCGATATGAGTACATACAACATGGCATCATAACAAAACTCTACAACTCAAGTACTTTATTTAAAGGCTCCAGGGAGCCATACATAACATGTTCATACAGATAGGGGTCACATGACCCGACACTCAAGTCATACAAACATACAAGCACATGCGGAAGCAACTAGTCTGAGTACAGACTCTAGAAAGAAAGAAGGCTTCTCGAAGCCTATCTATCTACATAGGGCCCTCCATGGCCAGGATCACCACCTGGGTGGCTAGTCACTCATCGACGTCAAGGTCTACGTAGAACCCATCGGAGGGGGCGGTGTTGTCGTCTGAAAACAGTAATTAAGCAAACATGAGTACGAAGGTACTCAGCAAGTCTTACATCAGAACCTACTAGACATGCTTATTCTCAAGAAGGTGGTGGGGTTAATGCAGCAAGCCAGCTTTGACTCTTGGCTAAGCTATCCTACGGAACTCCACCAGTAAAATAGTTTTCGCACACGAGTCCACTACTCACCAACACAATACTCCACCGGGGATCCTCCCTCGTCATCCTACGAGAGGGCCATCCTCGGTACTCACACTTATCCTGAGTCTTTTATTAGTGCCCATTAACTTGTCTATGAACTGTATAGGCAACCAAGTAGTCCTTTACCGTGGACGCGGCTATTCAAATAGTTTTATACCATGCAGGGGTGTACTTCTTCATACACGCTTTCACCACTTACCGCCGTTTACACGACATGTACTCGGCAACCTTCAAGCGGAAGCCCAGCGAGGGTGTCGGCCACGGCCTACCTAAACACTTAAGTCTCTAGTCCAGGTTTATCACCTATCCAGGTTCCATCCGCAGGGAGTCCGGCCGAGGTTTCCACATACGGCCCCGAACGATGTGAACAGGGATCCCGAGACACCAAACGGGTGACTCGGTACACCGTGCCACGGTGTATCTACCGCAACATAGCCCACCCCTAGGGTCAGCGCTACGCACGGCCGCCAACACATAACCTACAAACACCAGAAATTATTTGCAACTCCTGGACAGAGTACTAGGGTGGTTAAGAAGCCGAGAGGGTCAATTAAGGATCCCAATGCATGGTAGTAGCTGAATCTTAAATCACACATACAGATCTCAGTTCTTAGGGACGGCCTCAATGAAACAACCCACCATGTACTCCTACATGGCCTCTCATCGATACCTTTACCAAAACATGTTCAACACATCCCTCACATTACCGGCATAAGTATTTCACTCTGGCCCATCACCCAGATGAACCAGACCTGACACAACTCTAAGCATAGCAGGCATAGCAAGGTAGGAATCACATACATGGCTCAATCAACTCCTACACATGCTAGTGGGTTTCATCTAGTTACTGTGGCAATGACAGGTCATGCAGAGGATAAGGGTTCAACTACCATGGCACACAGCAGTTTGAATCGCGTTGTCTTAATGCAGTAAACAAGAGCAGAAGCGAGAACATGGGTTTGTATCGGAATGATCAATGGTAGCTTGCCTGATGGAGTGGTAGTGGGATACTGCCCTTCAGTTGGATACTCGTGAATATCCTCGGAGGCAGAACCTACCACGAAGAACACATCGGAACACAATCAACACATGACGATATGCAACAATATGATGCATGCTATGACATGGCAATATGAATGTGTCTTGGCCTAATGCAAGCTATAACAGAAAGGAATGAACTCATTTGAATCAAAGATTCAAATATTAGCTCATTAAACATGGCCTTAATAGTGCATTTCCTTATTCTGCTTAAACAGCAAGGTAAACTTGTTTTCTCATGCATGAAACCATTCCAGATGGATAGATTGAATTTTTCTGATCAGTTTTCATATATAAATCTTTGCATTTGTAGCTATGGTTGATTTTCTATGATTTTTAGAAGTTTTAACTATTTTCTGGAAATTCCTGAATAAAAATAAATCCAGAAAATGCATTACTGCGTCAGCATTGCATCATGCTGACCTCAGCAGGTCAAAGGCGCCAGCCCAGCTCAAACCTGACTGGTGGGCCCCTTCTGTCAGCCTCTCAGCTAATTAATAGGATTAGATTAACACTAATTAGCTGTCAGTGGGGCCTGGGCCCACATGTCAGTGACTGATTTAATTAAAATTAACTAAAACTAATCCTAATTTAGCTAGCAGAGCGGTCCCACCTGTCATAGACTCAGGGGGGTCTACCTGGGCCCACCCAGGAGTCAAACTGGGTCAAACTCGCCGGTGACTCAACGCCGGCAAGGCCCGAGACGGTGGCGCAGCTCGGAAAATGCCCACAGGGCACGGGCAAGGCCGTTCTTGGGCTCGTTGGAGAGCTCTTGCAGTCGCGCATCTAGTGGTGGTGGAGGCCGGGCCTACGGTGCCCGGAGACAACGACGGCGAGCTCCAAGGCGGCGGCCGGAGTTCGGCCATGTGCGGGGTTTGGGCTGCGGCATGCAAACACGGAAACTGAGGCGCTAGCGAGGCACTACGCGATGCGGCAAGCACGTTGCATAGCACGGGAGGACCAAATGGTTGCCGGAGCGACGCCGGCGACGAGCTCGAGCGGAGACGAGCTTCGGCCATGGTGGAACTATGGCCTAGAGGGTGCAAATGCGTGGGAAAGAAGAGGGGGAAGGCGGCGGAGCTCACAGGGAGGTCGATGAGCAGCTCAATGGGCTCGGGGGCGACCGGAGCGAGGCGAATCGATGAACGGCGTCCGGCGGGTACCAATGTTGTAGACGGCGCGATAGCGGTGATGCAGGGCCTCCGGCGAAGCGTGGCTCGGTGGGGAGGGCGAGGGCGTCGTGGCAGAGCGATTTGGCTTGTAGGAGGGGCGAGGGGGTGGCTCTGGCGTCATCTACAGCGAACGGCGGCGAGGAACGCGCTCGGTCATCGCGGGAGAGAGTGAGGGAGATGAGGGGGAGAGTGAGCGAGGATGAGAGGGGGACGTGGGGGTCGCGTGGCACCCCTAGGCGTCTCCAGGCGTCGGCGGAAGCAGGAGGTGGCCGGCGTGTGGCCGCGGGCGCCGGCCACGCGCTCCACGTCCTTCTGGCGCGAGGAGGACGACGACTGGCAGGGCCAGTCGGCTGGGCCGAGCCAGCTGGGCTGGGCCAGCACAGGTAAGGCCCAGGTAGCTTCCCTCTCTCTGTTTTTTTATTTGTTTCTGATTTTCTATTTAACTGCAACTGTTGGGCTTTAATTAAAATACTAAAACGTTTCCAAAAATCCTGAAAATAATTGTGGGCTCTGTTTAGATTATTTCCAACAGCAAACATTTATTTCCAGGATTATTTGAGCATTTAAATTATTTTATAGCATTTAAATGCCCAAATTCAAACACTTATGATTTAATTCAATGACCTTCTGTTATCCTAGAAAATTGTGCACCAATTTTGCCAGAGGTTTTAACCCAAGACAAAGAGGGTGAACTTTTTAGAAGGGCATTTCAGGTTCATTGAAAATAATTTTAGTAGATCCTAGTTGTTTCCAGGGGTTGTTGGGGGTTTCTGCCTTCCCCATTTCAAATTTAAGAGAAATTTAAACATGATGCACACTCTAATGCTTGAACTAGCTAGGGTGTGACAACTCACCCCCACTCAAAAGAATCTCGTCCCGAGATTTAGGATCCTCCGGGAAGAAGGTGGGGTACTCAAGTCGAAGACGATCCTCCCTTTCCCAAGTGGCTTCTTTCTCGGAATGGCGTGACCATTGAACCTTGAGAAACTTGATATTCTGACGTCGAGTGGTACGCTCAGCCTGATCAAGGATACGAACGGGATATTCCCGATAGGAGAGGTTATCTTGTAGATCAAGCGTTTCGTGGTCCACTCCACGGATAGGATCCGCGAAGCAACGCCTGAGTTGTGAAACGTGGAAGACATTGCGAACTCTGGAAAGATGCGGAGGTAGTTCCAATTGGTAGGCAACTTCTCCTCGTTTGGCAAGAATGCGAAAGGGTCCAATGTAACGAGGGGCCAATTTGCCTTTGATACCGAAACGATGGGTTCCCTTTAACGGAGTAACCCGAAGGTAAGCCTTCTCGTCGACTTCATAAGTCATAGGCTTATGTTTACGATCATATTGACTCTTTTGACGAGATTGGGCTGTTTTCAATTTCTCACGAATAACGCGAACCTGCTCTTCTGCTTCCTGAATCATATCCGGGCCAAAGAGTTGTCTTTCCCCGGTTTTTGACCAGTTAAGAGGCGTTCGACATTTTCGTCCATAGAGAACTTCGAAAGGAGCCTTGCCCAAGCTGGCTTGATAACTATTGTTATAAGCAAACTCCGCGAATGGAAGGCATTTCTCCCAACTCATTCCGAACGAGATGACAGAAGCTCGGAGCATATCTACCAGAATTTGATTGACTCGCTCTACTTGACCACTTGATTGAGGATGGAAGGCAATACTAAAAGAGAGACAAGTTCCCATAGCATTTTGGAAACTTTCCCAAAATCGAGAGGTGAAGAGACTCCCACGGTCTGAGTTAATTTCCAATGGAACACCATGAAGAGGCACTATTCGGGAGAAGTATAAATCGGCTAGCTGGCTAGCGGTGATACTCTCACGAATAGGTAGAAAGTGGGCTACTTTGGAAAGACGGTCGATCACGACGAAGATGGCATTATTCCCTCTCTTGGTCCTGGGAAACCCAGTGATGAAATCCATACTAATTTTATCCCATTTCCATTCGGGAATAGCAAAAGGTTGAAGAGTGCCAGCAGGCCGTTGATGCTCTGCTTTAACACGACGACAAACGTCGCAATTAGCAATGTATTGAGCGATTTCTCTCTTCATCCTAGTCCACCAAAACCTCTGGCGTAGGTCTTGATACATTTTAGTACTACCGGGATGAATGGTGAGAGGGGATTCATGAGCTTCCTTAAGGATCAACTGGCGCAGATGTTGTTTCTTGGGAACCACCAAACGGTTCTCGAAGAAGACAGCACCTCGCTCATCCATGGAGAAACATTTAGCAACTCCGCTAGCGATGTTTTCCTTAATTCGGGATATGCCCTTATCATACCGCTGGGCGGTTATGATTTGATCCATAAGGGTAGGTTTCGCCACCAGGGTGGATAGGAATCCTCGAGGAACAATGTGAAGGTTAAGCTTACGGAATTCCTCATGGAGAGGTGGTTGACTCTGTTGTAACATCAGGTTGTTACAATAGGATTTACGGCTTAGTGCATCAGCCATGACATTGGCTTTGCCCGGGGTGTAAGTTATTCCTAAGTCGTAATCCGAGATCAACTCAACCCAACGTCTTTGCCTGAGATTCAAGTTTGGTTGGGTGAAGATATATTTCAAACTTTGGTGATCGGTGAAGATCTCGCAACGATTACCGAGGAGGTAATGTCGCTAGGTTTTAAGTGCATGGACTACAGCTGCAAGCTCTAGATCATGTGTGGGATAATTTTCCTCATGTGGGTGTAATTGCCGTGAAGCATAGGCAATTACCTGACGATCCTGCATGAGTATGCAACCTAGTCCTTGTCGCGAGGCGTCGCAATAGATAATAAAGTCCTTGGAGAAATCTGGTGGTACCAGTACGGGAGCAGATTGTAACGCCCCGGATATAACTTTTCCAATTTGTACTCCAACTCTTGCCGTTTCCGGTGTTAAGTTATATTTATTTCTCGGGTTCGGGTTTTGTCTTCGTGTTTTTTTTCGTTGTCATGCATCTCATATCATGTCATCATGTGCATTGCATTTGCATACGTGTTCATCTCATGCATTCGAGCATTTTCCCCGTTGTCCGTTTTGCATTCCGGCGCTTCGTTCTCCTCCGGTGGTCATTTCTTCCTTTCTTTCGTGTGTGGGGATTAAACATTTCCATATTGGACCGAGACTTGCCAAGCGGCCTTGGTTTACTACCGGTAGACCACATGTCAAGTTTCGTATCATTTGGACTTCGTTTGATACTCCAACGATTAACCGAGGGACCGAAAAGGCCTCGTGTGTGTTGCAGCCCAACACCCCTCCAATTTGGCCCAAAACCCACCAAACTCTGCTCCATCATCTAGATCGTTCGATCACGATCGCGTGGCCGAAAACCGCACCTCATTTGGACTCTCCTAGCTCCCCCTATGCCTATTTAAACACCCCTATTTTTCGGATCTTCCCCTACCTCCGAAACCCTAAAAAAATCTCCTCCCGCCGACGGACACGTCCGCGTTGAGCCGGACGCGTCCGGATCCAACCGCCGCCGCCACTTGTCACCCTCCCATTCGCCGCCGCCTCCACATTCCACGCCGGCCCGGAGAGCCCGCGGGAGGCCCTCCCGGCCCGCGCGCCTCGCTACCCGCGCCTCTCACCTCCTCCGCCCGGCAACACCGCGCCCCTCG